>NC_086328.1:79976422-80276422 GCF_036172605.1 Pelobates fuscus
CTTTTCTTCCTTGCACTGGATCTCAATATCAAGGTGCCACTAAAATTAAAGCAACACTCCATTTTAGTTGTGAAGCTAAAGGAACACACTCAGGGGCGGGCTGGGCCGGGGGGCAGGGAAGCAATTGCCCCCCAGGCCGCCCGAAATTCTTTTAGGACCGGCCGCGGCGGGCCGGCCCTTTAAATGCTGCAGCCGCCGAGCGCTCTGTAAAGAGCGCTCAGACGGCTGCAGCTGCTTCTCCCCTCCCCTGTAGGTGGCCGAGCTGCACTCCAGTCCGCGGTCCCGGCCGGAGTGATGGGAAGGTGCACACTGAGTGTGCACTTCCTGTCAGTCCGGCCGGGTACAGGAAACAGAAACTCCTGTTCCGCGCGGAACAGGAGTTTCTGTTTCCTGTACCCGGCCGGACTGACAGAAAGGTGCACGCTGAGCACCTTCCTATCACTCCGGCCGGGACCGCGGACTGGAGTGCAGCTCGGCCACCTACAGGGGAAGGGGTAAGAAGAGTAAAAAGAGGGGAGGGGGGGGAAGAGAGTAAAAAGAGGGGAGGGGGGGAAGAGAGTAAAAAGAGGGGAGGGGAGGGAAGAGAGTAAAAAGAGGGGAGGGGGGGGGAGAGTAAAAAGAGGGGAGGGGGGGAGAGTAAAAAGAGGGGAGGGGGGGAGAGTAAAAAGAGGGGAGGGGGGGAGAGTAAAAAGAGGGGAGGGGGGGAGAGTAAAAAGAGGGGAGGGGGGGGAGAGTAAAAAGAGGGGAGGGGGGGGAGAGTAAAAAGAGGGGAGGGGGGGGAGAGTAAAAAGAGGGGAGGGGGGGGAGAGTAAAAAGAGGGGAGGGGGGGGAGAGTAAAAAGAGGGGAGGGGGGGGAGAGTAAAAAGAGGGGAGGGGGGAGAGTAAAAAGAGGGGAGGGGGAGAGTAAAAAGAGGGGAGGGGGGAAGAGTAAAAAGAGGGGAGGGGGGAAGAGTAAAAAGAGGGGAGGGGGGAAGAGTAAAAAGAGGGGAGGGGGGAGAGTAAAAAGAGGGGAGGGGGAGAGTAAAAAGAGGGGAGGGGGAAGAGTAAAAAGAGGGGAGGGGGGAAGAGTAAAAAGAGGGGAGGGGGGAAGAGTAAAAAGAGGGGAGGGGGAGAGTAAAAAGAGGGGAGGGGGAGAGTAAAAAGAGGGAGGGGGGGAAGAGTAAAAAGAGGGGAGGGGGGGAAGAGTAAAAAGAGGGGAGGGGGGGAAGAGTAAAAAGAGGGGAGGGGGGGAGAGTAAAAAGAGGGGAGGGGGGGAGAGTAAAAAGAGGGGAGGGGGGAGAGTAAAAAGAGGGGAGGGGGGAGAGTAAAAAGAGGGGAGGGGGGAGAGTAAAAAGAGGGGAGGGGGGAGAGTAAAAAGAGGGGAGGGGGGAGAGTAAAAAGAGGGGAGGGGGGGAGAGTAAAAAGAGGGGAGGGGGGAGAGTAAAAAGAGGGGAGGGGGGGAGAGTAAAAAGAGGGGAGGGGGGGGAGAGTAAAAAGAGGGGAGGGGGGAGAGTAAAAAGAGGGGAGGGGGGAAGAGTAAAAAGAGGGGAGGGGGGAAGAGTAAAAAGAGGGGAGGGGGGGAGAGTAAAAAGAGGGGAGGGGGGAGAGTAAAAAGAGGGGAGGGGGGAGAGTAAAAAGAGGGGAGGGGGGAGAGTAAAAAGAGGGGAGGGGGGAGAGTAAAAAGAGGGGAGGGGGGAGAGTAAGAAGAGGGGAGGGGGGGAGAGTAAGAAGAGGGGAGGGGGGGGAGAGTAAGAAGAGGGGAGGGGGGAGAGTAAGAAGAGGGGAGGGGGGAGAGTAAGAAGAGGGGAGGGGGGAGAGTAAGAAGAGGGGAGGGGGGAGAGTAAGAAGAGGGGAGGGGGGAGAGTAAGAAGAGGGGAGGGGGGAGAGTAAGAAGAGGGGAGGGGGGAGAGTAAGAAGAGGGGAGGGGGGAGAGTAAGAAGAGGGGAGGGGGAGAGTAAGAAGAGGGGAGGGGGGAGTAAGAAGAGGGGAGGGGGGAGTAAGAAGAGGGAAGAGAGGGAGTAAGAAGAGGGAAGAGAGGGAGTAAGAAGAGGGGAGGGGGGATAATAAGAGGGGGAAGTAAGAAGGAGGGGAGATAAGAAAAAGAGGGGGGTAAGAAGAAGAAGGGGGGAGTAAGAACAAGAGTGGGGAGTAATTAGAAGAAGGGGTAAGAAGAAGAGGGGGGAGTAAGAAGAAGGAAGGGGTAAGAAGAAGAAGGAAGGGGTAAGAAGAAGAAGGAAGGGGTAAGAAGAAGAAGGAAGGGGTAAGAAGAAGTAGGAGGGTTAAGAAGAAGAAGGGGGGTAAGAAGAAGAAGGGGGTAAGAAGAAGAAGGGGGAAGTAATAAGAAGAAGGGGGTAAGAAGAACAAGGGGGGGAGTAAGAAGAACACAGGGAGGAGGGGGGGGGGTAAGAAGAACACAGGGTGGGTGAGAACATACAGAGGGAGGAGTGAGAAGAACACAGGGAGGGTGGAGGGGGGATGAGAAGAGCCCAGGGAGGGTGGGTGAGTGTGAGAAGAGACCGCTAGGGGAGGGTGGGGGAGAGGAGAGACCACTAAGGGGCAGGGGAGAGCTCTAAGGGACAGCTCTATAGGACAGGGGGCTCTTTAACACTACGCGCGCGCACACACACACACACACACACACACAATGCATCCCTATACATACACAGAAACAGAACATGCTTCCCTTACACACAGAGAAACACACAATGCATCCATTACACACACACACAATGCAACCCTTACACACAAAGACAATGCATCATTTGCACACATACACAGAAACATACAATGCAAACCTTTACACACACATGCAAACACACACACTGTTTTTCTTACATACACACAGAAACACAATGCATCTCTTACACTCAATGCACACACATACAGACACACACCTTGCATCCCTTATGCATACAAACACAGATTCACACAATGCATCCCTCACACACAACCAGAAACACATAATACACAATACACAATCCCTTATACACAAATACACACTGCTTCCACTACACACAAACACACTGCATCACCTGCACAAACTGGTATCCCTATACACTACATACCATAAGCACACATATTAGATAACACTTAACACATCCCCTACATACTCCACTCCCTGTGAGCGAGCTCATGGGTGGGTGGAACATATAAGTGGACTTATGAGTGGGCCTTATGGGCATACTCACCGTCAGGCACTGGGGCCCAGACCTTGAGCTGTGTAAGAGGCCCCCAAAAAATGGAGCTGCTTCCAATTCTCCCAGAACGTTGAATTTTGTGACCACAGTTGCAAACAGCCTCCAGAGGTCCTGTTCTACACCAGACCAGTGGAGCCAAACTGCAGCCCATCATCATCCTCATCTAATTGTAAGTAGGCAATCTAGTATATTATTAGTGACACTAATCTATAATTTACCTCACATTAAAGGGACACTATAGCTTAATGAAGTGGTTGTGGTGTCTATAGCTGGTCCCTGCAGGCTTTTTAATGTAAACACACACTGTGTGCAGCACTGGTGTTAGTTCATATTTCAGATCATATGGGTGGGGCATTGTGATGTCACATGGGGGGGGGGGGTGGCAAATTTATATTTTGTCTAGGGCGGCAGAAATCCTTGCACCGGCTCTGATCCTGGGCAGGTGCACCAGTCTACTGGTGACCCACAGGAGGGGAGTGCACTGATTGCACTGCACTCTCCTCCTGCCCAGACCCGTCTTGACCGCAGTGCAAGTGCCCTCTGCCCCTAATTTACAGTGGCTCACACTCACAACAAGCAGTGCCTGGAGCCCTTTGCAGAGACGGAAACAAAGGTTCTGCGGCAGCTGGCCGTCCTGCAAGCATTACATTAAACAGCTGTTCCCCATGCAGCCACAGGTGGCGTTGTGCTGGGAGACTGTGATTACTCTTCACTTCCTCCCAGCCTACAGAGCAGCGCATGGGCGAGAGAGGAGGAGGCATGATTTAATCTTGAATAAATCCTCTAAGCAAACCTTTATAAATTTGGGGGGATCAGCTCTGTTTCCACAGTTTATTGGTGTTTACTCTCATCTCTGTATTAATATTGAGGGATGTCTAAGTAGTAACATCAGTGTGTGTCAGCAGGGCCAGCCGTTGGGGTGGGCAAGCTGTGCGGTCACACAGCTCACAAGTTGGGTACACCAGCATATTTAATTTAAACGATTCGCTGGTGGTCCACTGGTGCGCACCAGCAGTAGGTGCAGTCAGATCATATCCTCTCCCTCGTGGTTCCAGCGCTCAGTTAGTGAGTCAGAGCACAGGCTCAGAGATTCTCAGCCTGTGCTCTGACAACATTGAAAGTCAGAGCCGTGAAGGAGCGGGTATGGCAAAGAGCTACTGATTAGCATAACATCAATATCCGTTATAAAACCAGAAAAAGGTGGGCATGGATGGTGAACTGATTTGGTGGCGCAATGGGCCACTTGACTGGTTTTGCCCCCCAGGCCTAAGGCTGCCAGCCCTCCCCTGAACACACTGGATCCATAAAGCACTTTCGCTTCTCTGAACTACTTTATATGTGCCGCACCGCCGCCCCTTCCTCTCTCCCGCAGATAAACGGCTCAAGCAAACACAGTGAACCTAGAGCAATCCCACCCATATGTGAAGACTTCAGCAGTGTTCTGTTTAAGGGCAAATCTAAATAGGTCTGGCCAGCAGGGTGCAAATTCACACAAGCTTGAAATGTCATCAGCGACACACTGCATGTCTGATATGCCCCCTACTGCTCTGCTACCTACTCTCCTGCTTTCCTTTGTGGGGAGGTGTGTGCACTCAGAATGCAACAGATTATAATTCTAGTATTGCAAGGTAAAGTCCTCATCATCCCCAGTGTCCACAAGGAATAGTGAATATATCCGTGTACCTTCGAGCTCTATAGGCATGAGGTTAAAGTGAGTGGTTTAAAGCTTACATTCAACATGAATAAAGGTAGGATCTTGGGGTGATGAATCCATCCCTCTTTATTGAAAAATGATTGTGGAGGAATGTACTATACCCTTACCACCTTCAAATAAAGTAATGAATTTTGCAAAATATGACTGGCATAGATGATCACTTGAAATTACCTGCTGTAACCTGTGAATTTAGTACATAAACAACCTACATTATACATTGCAATTAGTTCTCTAACAATCACTGACCTTAGATTTGCCATTTCCTTGGGGAGATTGGAGCTTAAACATTTATTCAGCTTGCGGGCATGCGATTCCTTGGTGAATTTAATTTTCAATACCTGCTTCAGGTACCTACAAGAAACAGCAATAAACACATGTAGAAGGCCATGTCCAAAGTATGTAAATAATAAAGCATTTGTCAAGAGGCTCATCATGTTTTTATGTTCAAAATGTCTGCAGTTTATACTCTTCTCTATAAACCAACCTAAGGAAAACTTAATAGATGGTAGAATTGGTACAGATTTGTAAAACCCACCTCTTTAATGAAAATGTGGCAGGGGAGTGGAGGGCCAGGTAAGCCGTGACAGTTTACCTTTAAGGTATATGGAAGATCCTGCAAGATTGTGAGATATATGCCACAGATAATGCAGCCTTGTACAATAAAATGCCAAAGGCATCTATTAATGATAACACACGATTATTCCTCTTCCTATCAGTCACTGTTTGATGGGAAATGGCAAGATGTGGCAATGGACACTCCACCCATTGCCAAAGGTCAGCACTACTTGTCCCTACTTTGTTGTATGTATCTTGATTACATTGGAATTTCAGAGGGCTGTATCAACAATAACTTTTCATAAAGAATATATCCTTATGAAGAGCTCAGAATTGACAGAACAGCTTTAAACGATCTTGGCACTACTTTGAGTGATTATGAGGGACTAGAGAAACATTATAGCTTCAGCCCCATGATAGGGAATTATTTTTGGTGTGCTCAATTTTCTGCAGGAAGTAATATATCACTCTAAATCCTAAAAGGCCAAATGTGCACATGACATCAGTCTGGGTTAAGGAATACTTAAGACTCTCCAAGTTATAGCTAAGCTGCATGCTTAAACTTTTAATTTCCTGTTCATCAGCTCCTTCCAGTAATTATTCTTTTTTGTTTCTTAACGCGGTCCTGGGCTGATGGAAGCATTCAGCACACCTTACGGATTGCAAACCTCCAATACAAGGATTACATGTTCACATTTGGCTTGATATTCAATTACTTTTAGTTAAAAGCTTTATCGCTTGCATGTTTTTTGATGGTTTTGTCTTTGCCAACTGCTGAATTAAGAAAAGGTATGTTCTCATATAATGTGTACAAGCAGACGGGGTAAACCCAAATGCTACCAGTCTCATGCGCAATTTCAGAGAAACCTAGGCATAGCTTTTGCCAATCTAATGGTCTCTGTGTGCTGGAATAGCACATGTTCCATGGAGCCACCCTTACTTAGCTATACAAGTATTAATCTACTAACATGAATTGCATCTGATAGATACAAATAAAATGAAAAATAATGTCATTTCATAAAACAAGCTAGCTGGAAAAAGAAACTTATTCTTATAAACCTACTTTTCCATTGTCCCAAAAAGCCACTTGGGCTCCTTATTGAATGGCATGCTCATGCCATGAAAGCGGGCCATTTTCTCAGCTATTTCAGCAGATAAGTCTGGGAAGCGCAGTTCTTCTGTCTCCAGCTTTCGACTCTAAGAAGCAAGAAAAACATGACAGCATATTCTGTTAGCAGATGAACGACTGTTTGTATAAAGTCTATATATGGGCTTATGGGAAGTGTTGTACATTTATGAACCATGACTGATATTAAAAAGAAAAAAAATATATGAATTCACTGTTCAGTGAACTGTGGTGAACTGAAAAGGAAACTGCAAATTTGAAGTCAAAAAAGATGAACAAGGGAAATAGTGACATTGGATTTCATTGCCTCATCTATGCTACAATCCTCTGCCTATCCACCATTTAGTAAATACATTTCTATGAATTACACTAGTTGGCAAAAACTCCCAGAATAGAAAGGAAGATTATTATTAAAGCGGCACTGTCATGCCACACTTACTATTCTCCTATTGTTTCATCTTTTCTTCCTCCCTAAGAATCTGCCTTTTTTTTATTTCCGATAGTTTTCTTTAAAAACATAAGACAAAGTAAGAAATACTTTGTCTTATGCATTTTCCTACCCTGTACTTTCTTTGAGCAAAGAAGGCGCTTAAGTCTGCTCTATTTCCTGTGTCAAGGAGGAGGGTGAGTACTTCCCCTGACACAGGAGGAGCTTAAGTTGGTTCCATTTCCTGTGTTCGCCTTCTTGACACAGGAAACAAAACAGACTTAAGCTCCTCCTAAGTTCGCCATGACAGTGCCGCTTTAAGTACCATCGCATCCCACATTATAATACAAAGGGGAAAAAATTTGTGCTAGTAGGGACACAACTTCTATAAACGGTCTACTGAGCCATTTTCTTGCAAAGGATGACTACAAATTTTACCTAATTACCCATTAGACCTTTGTGGCGAAACCAACTTCGCCACTGTGAACTGGAGAAGCCTGGTTGCTAGCCTCCTACCTGCTGACTATGGTCTTTTTGTTATTTGGGCTAATGGATCTATATTGGGCTGCTGCTGGCCCTTTAAGAACTGTCTGGGGCCATATTGAGACTTTGGGTAACAATACCCTTTAAGACTATGGCCCCTGGAAGGTATTACCTGTTAAAGACTCTTTTAGCAGATTGGATTTTATAAGACTGTCCCTTTAAATAATTTGGAACAGTGCTGCAGCTTTAAATGGGCACTTCGGATGCAGCCGAAGTGCCGAAGTAGTCGAAGTGGCCGCCATTCGACAAACGAACACGTGGCGGCGGCCATCTTTGTTCATTCGAACGAGGTCAGCGGTATGTGTAGCCAAATTCATGGAACTGAAATCGGCTACACATTTTACCGAACACAGCTGACCCTTACCTTCTCCTACACTTCGTTTTTCAGCTCCAGAGACTAAGTCCCGTTCGAAATGGGTCGTTTTTCTGCATGAAATGGACCGGCCGCACAGCCCAAATCTATGGAACTGTTTTGGGCAGGAAATTGTGCTTGCGGTCGGTCATAAAGGGACCTCCAGCTAACTTTTGATCCGCTGGAGGGATTTGGCTGATTTTTGGAAGTGTTTATGTTTAAAGTGTGCTGATTCCAGTGTGTGTAATTTTTATGGAAATTGAATGTATAGTTTTAAAGTTACAGTGTATGTGTGAAAACTGTATTTTTACTGTATGCTATAATTATGTTATATGTTTATCTGAGGGGAGGAAACCTGGGGGTTGTAACCATTATGCTATTGGTTGTTTTGTCCCTCCCTGTGGGCGGTCCTGTATTCTCAACTCTTGTAATAAAAGCCAGGCTGGATGTGCCAGTCCAGAGTTCCTGCTTAACCCTCAAAGCGATGTGTCGTCTCGTTCTTTGGGGGAATTGGATTGTATGCCGACTGCCAGGAGTGTAAGCGGATGGTATGCTTTTCCTGTTCAGCTGATTCAAGAGTTCGTGTGGTTCCAGTCGGGAGAGTGGTGTTTGCAGTAGCTGCCTGTGCATCTGGAAAGGGGGATATCGCCTAAACGGATTTTATTCCCTTTTATGCTGAAACGGTCCGTTACAACCTTAAATTTATTTTGCAAAATAAATAAATGAGACCATGGAGAAAGAATTCACAAGCCATAAAGATCACCAAATCCATTGTCTTAAATTCAAGAGTCCCATTTGTTACATAAACTGATCTTTTTAGAACACCAGATATTATAATTTTTCATGAGACTTCATGACTTCCTTTAACCCCTTAAGGACCAAACTTCTGGAATAAAAGGGAATCATGACATGTCACACATGTCATGTGTCCTTAAGGGGTTAAAGTTACAACTACAGGTAGTGTTGATTTTCAAGCTTTTCCACCCAACTAAATCCCTGTATCTCATCCTGACAGAGGTCATATTTTACTCTAAAAGGTGTAATAATTAGCTAGCCTTGTTACATAACATCTTATTAACTGCTCAGTTTTGGCCCACGCTACACAAGCAAACAAAACGCTCAGCCAGAGTTTGCATTGTTTGTGCCAACCTATTCATAGTTATGCCAATATCTTACCGGAATGTACTGCTCCAAACGCCCTCGTGGGAAAATCCCGTACAACTTGGGACCCAAGGATCGCTCTGCCAATATTGCAAACATTACACTTTCCATTACCATAGCCTCTGCACCCTGCAGGGAAACAAAAAAAAATCATGCAGTGTAATACCTTAAACTATTTGCTTCCAAAACTGTGATGTCACTTTTTGTATTTGGTTGCATTCCTTCTTTGCCTGGATCAAAAGAGTGGAGCAGACAACTAACACTACAGCAGTGATGGCTCACCTTGTTATTGAAGATGGTTGTGAACTACAGTCTTCAGGCTAATATACAACATGTTATTGATATTAGATTATGATTATTGATTTACATTATGCCCCCCCCCCCCCCCCAAGTTAAAAAAATAAATTAAAAAACTCAATTAAACAAAGTAATACAATTCAGGAGAGTCTCCTCTTTGCATCTCTGCAGCTGCTCTGCCTTTTCTGAGATCGTGATTGCTGAGCTCAATTCAATGCTTCTCATACAGAAGTATTGTGCCCTACGGTTCACGCGAAGTAAACTCCACAATCTGCCAATCAGATTCTAAGAGAGGCAAGAATCCAATGCTTCTCTGTGAGAGGCATTAGACGTTTTCTGAATTATGTTGTGCGTGATTATGAGAAGACCTTCGATTTTGAATGGTCTTCATGACAAATTGCTTTAACGATTGTCCTTGTGACAGCCAACAGAGGCATGTTCTATGGCACTTGTAAACACCAATTTTTCTCTAAAATGGCTCTGTTCTATTGCCATTAAGAGGTAGTCGCTTTGGTGCTTTCAGTGTCCCTTTCAATTTAACACGCAGGTAGCATTATAAATGTAAATAAAGAATGTTCCCTAGACTCTCCCCAATACTTCTTGCAAACATTCCAACTGAAATAGAGTATGTTGAAATAACAAAGCTGTTGAAATCATAAGAAGTACAAAGGGCAAACAGTATATCAAAGGTGCTTCCGGACTCTGAAAATAAATAACTGTACATCAGTTCATACACTGAGCAAGATTATGCACAACTGTATCCAGAGGAGTTAATTACAATGATCACAGCCACTTATCAGACTTCTGTTGGTTCAGCTAATTGCTTATCTGCATTTAAAAAAAAAAAAAACTACATGAAATGGATTTTCAACATCAATTGATCTCTGAATCCAAATGATTCACACTGTTGATTATTAATGGTTAACGTTCATATCAATATGAGCTATGTCCTTCAACGTAAACATCATGTGAGCTTGCAGTATATAACAGACTGCAGTGAGTCACTTAGATCAGTTCCACATTACAAATAATTGCAAGCCACACCTCTATGGTTAATTTATGAAGTTCCAGTGATTTTCCACCAAGCAGATTACAGTTCTAAATATTCACCTATGCTTCGGGACGTATTCTACTCTCAGCAGCCAAAGAGCAAAATGCAAATTACCCTTAGCGCAACGGTACACTGGTGCCAAGATTTATCATACTTCCCTTACCATGTAGTTATTGAACCCATGTGAATACTAGTCAAGTGATCAACTTACTTTGTTTTTATTTGTCATATACCAAGCATTCATTGTGATTTCATGGCATTTATTTTGGCTGATGAACTAGGAATGTTGAGTATGACTACTACAAAAACTTGTAACATTACTACGAACGCTTTAACATTCAGCCAAGACTGTTTGCCAGTATGGAACTGAAAATGTAAATTAGAAGAGAATTAAAAAAAAAAAAAAAAATTCTTACATTTACACGAATTGATTTCTGAACATAGACACATCTCTTTTCAGCCTAAGTAACTATATGTAACATTTTGATCGTTTCACCACAATTAAGCACAAGTTATTCTCTTATCTACTGAATACATCTGGAAACCCTAGAAAATGTGCATTAAAGGGGTTCTCCAGCCTCCATGACCACTTCTGCTTTAGTAAACTTTGTCACGTAGCAAGCCATCTGTGTGCACAGCGTTACTCACTTGAAACACTGCCTACACAAGGATGTTTTCACTTTTGTGCCAGAGTCTAGTAGCACCTCTGGCACATGTGATTTAAGAACCCCGAGCTCTGATCTAGACTGCCTAATATTAGTTCTGTGTAAAAATTACATCTGTCTACATGCTGGCAACAGGCAAAATGAGTTTATTCACTTACAAGTAGAAGCCATTGGGACTGCGTGCTCGTGACTCATGTACACTTCCAGTGACAGAGGTCAATGTAACGCTCATCCCTCCCCAGTAACAGCCCTATCGTACACCAATTTCTTTCCCTCCCTACATATCAAACAATGTGTTACATTTTAAAATGCTCCAACCATCCCCTTGTCCACCCTTTGGCAAGCCCACACTCTCTGTTCAATACTTCAGATAGGAAATCATTTGATTCAATGCTTTTCTATGAAAAAAAGCTGATGCTGGGCATTCCCAGTACTCTTCACACATGCACCGGAGGTCATTCAATGCTTTTATGAGAAGCACTTGATTGGACCAAGACCCAAGAAGTATGATATTGCAGGACAACAAAACAGGAGTGGAAATGATCAAGGAGAGCGTGGCCTGGAGTTGGATTCATAAATTTTATACTTTTTTTTTTTTTTTAAAGAATATTCAATCAAAAAACAAGGGAAGCTAAAGATGGATGCTTATTATGACTTTCTATTGAAACAAATTGAGTAAAAAAAAGTTAATGGTAATGGTAAAGTTAATGGTATCCCTTTAAGATAGAACATGAATCTGGGCAAAAAAAAAAAAAGGAAACTATCCCTCCTAAACAGAGACATTTGGGAGATATGATGTGTAAAACAATGATGAATGTAACGGGTAAATGTGGATACCAAGCATTATGGAATCAAGGGACGGTAGATCTGTGCATAATCTTACATTTGTCACAGAGGCTATTTTAAAGAAGTCTAAACAAATTTCCTAGTTGGCATAGCTATACCTTTGCTGACGTTTCTAGAATTATCTACAGAATAACTGAATACCTAATTGAGAGACGTATAATCTGAATTGGATATTGAGCACTTAAATCTCTGCACCGTGCCCTTTTACAACAGTATATGTCTGTTAACTTACTGTTTCTAAAAGCGATTACTATTAGAACCATTGTGAAACAAACTTGGCAGTGTCAATAGGCAGGATGTTCCTCTTTCCTACTGAGGCTATTTTAGCATTGTTATTCCTTGTCTACTGAATCCACTTTACAGTGCACATTCATTATTAAATCATTATCACGTGTCAGTACATCACATGACAGTATTGCAACTTGCTTCTGGACTTCCTTGTTCTATGCATTGTAGCAGACACCACTTACAAATAGAACTGGAATTATCAAAATTACGCAAGAAGTAAATCTAGAACCGTTTTTCCAGCTAAATACCCAAGTATTATTTTAAGCTAGTATTGTCTTCTTCCTACATAACACCATTAACCTTTGATACTAAGAAGATATTCTAATGCCCAACACCTTGGGAGAGGTATTTTCCAAAAGTCAAAAATACACCCATACACTGGAGGTGCCAATAATCGGCTTCATTTCATATATTACAGATAGTAATATTTTGTGAGTTTTTATTTATTTAGGAGGTTGAGTTAGCAGGATATTAGGGTTTTGTCCGCTAATACACACTTATAAACAGAAAACAATTACTAAATGTTGAAAATAATCCCAGCAGGAAAATACCCAGAAATGTATTGTCTGACAAAGCATAATCAAAGTACACAGGTACTTACTTGAAAGAAATTTTCCCTTTGGGTTTCTTGGCTATCCCCTTTATTGCAAGACATCTAATTAGAACATACAAAACAGATCTGTTAAATTATTGAAATGCATCTTAATAAATACAGGTTTCATAACAATGTTCTTTACCCCACTCACCCGTCCAAGTGTACACGCTGAAGTCTAGTGGTATGAATATCTGTTCTACAACTTAAAATAGGTTTTTTGACTAAATCTTCTGCGTAACAGATTATATTTAAAGTTAATAACCTCAATTTTTGGAATTTACAAGTGCAAACTTGAACACTTGGACCAGATATTTGTGTTGAAGCAGAGAATACAAAGAAGGTGAATGCTTGTGGTAACAGGACAAAGAACTCTAAATATGAATCATTCAGTTAGTTAAAATGTTAGGCCTTTTCACGATTTGCTTTTACAAAAAGTAAAATGGCTGTTTAAATGAAAGCCCAATACCAAAGTTCTAATCCCATCTGGGAAGAAAAAACAAAAAAAAAATTACAAATAAATTTGGGGATAAAAAGGTATTTTTTATTCACTCTTATAGATGATGTTGCAACGCATGCTTAGGTGAAATATGCAGCAGAGGTAAGTAAAATAGCAAAACATGGCTAAGCATAATAGGGACTCTGTAGAAAGAAAAAAGGGATCATTCTCACTCAAGTGGATTGTCTAATTAAATGAGGCACAGTTATTTTACATGCTTCTGTCAATCCCATGGAGTCATGTGGTGCAGGAGTACTTTGCTGTACTACAGATGCCTTCTGGAATTACCTTTAGCATGCAACAGAAAATGGAGGTTGACCAAGTTTTACACTTTTTAATTGATGGGCTAGAAGTTAAAAGATTGTATGCCAGGACACTACAAATCATAACTTTTGGAAAATCCAACGAAGACTGAAGAGCACTAAAGTGGAAAATGTGGGTACATCTCTACAATCAGTAAGTGTTAAATAAAATGTTTCTATGAAGACTCACCATGCTGCTGGTGAGAAAGTAGTTCTATAGTGGTTATAGTGCTTGAAATGTTCCTTTAGCTTCTATGCTATGAGAACCTTACGTCATCATACTTCTAAACTTTATTCGCTTTTCTGCGCACCACACCTTAGGCTTGCTTCTTTGTGACCTCTTTGAGTACATAGTCATCAAGGTTGTTGTTGTTTTTTGTTTTAATAAATGTACCAATTCCTTTGACGTTTTGAGTCTGGATTTAAGACTCGCTGGTTCAGATTATTTTGATTCTCAAAACCTGCTGCAAACCTATTAGCACACCTCAAAACAAGTCTATCCTATCTGTTGCAGAGCTAAAACATTTTTACATTGGCTGGCACTTTGTTAAACCTGGATTCAAATAAAGATAGTCCAGACAAATTTGTCAGAGGTTGGTCTATCATAGTGCTTTAATACTGTCTGATATCTCCTTATCTGGGTAAACTTTGGGACTTTCCCTTGCTTGCAATGCAGTGATAGCAGTGCCATAAAAGGTGTCACATCACACCATTTACACATTGGATGTGGCCATACTTAATGTGACTCACTCACTTCCTGCATGTCACTTCAATGTTCATTTGATCTGTGCTTTATATATTAGAGTGAACTGCAAGTGTTATATCTGAAATGCCTCCTAATGTTGACATATCCATCTATATTGTCTTGCCTACCACCACAGATATGGCCAGCTTTGTGCGCATATAACCCAGTATGAGAGGAAGTTTTTCGCACAAGGGACTTTAAGATTTGGCCAAGACTGCTTTCATTTCCCCCCCCAAAAGGTATTGGTCTACATTAGCTTCCTTCCACTGTGTATCTGTACCAAGCATAAAGATGTTGTTCTGTGTTGCCGTCTAGGTTTTATCCCTGATAATGACCATATTGTTAAAGGGACACTATAGTCACATGAACAACTAGCTTAATGAAGCAGTTTTGGTGTATAGAACATGCCCCTGCAGCCTCACTGCTCAATTCTCTGCCATTTAGGAGTTAAATACCTTTGTTTATGAACCCTAGTCACACCTCTCTGCATGTGACTTGCACAGCTTCCATAAACACTTCTTGTAAAGAGAGCCCTATTTAGGCTCTCTTTATTGCAAGTTCTGTTTAATTAAGATTTTCTTATCCCCTGCTATGTTAATAGCTTGCTAGACCCTGCAAGAGCCTCCTGTATGTGATTAAAGTTCAATTTAGAGATTGAGATGCAATTATTTAAGGTTACATCTGTTTGAAAGTGAAACCAGTTTTGTTTTTCATGCAGGCTCTGTCAATCATAGCCAGGGGAGGTGTGGCCAGGGCTGCACAAACAGAAACAAAGTGATTTAACTCCTAAATGACAGTGAATTGAGCAGTGAAATTGCAGGGGAATGATCTCTACACTAAAACTGCTTTATTTAGCTAAAGTTATTTAGGTGACTATAGTGTTCCTTTAATGTACTATGTTTGAAGACTCAGCTATCAGAGCAAGGAGTTCTCAATGACACATTCTAGTGCTCCAACCACTGACATGTTAGCAGGTAGTGCACACTATATTGCTTAATGACTTCTACTGATCACTGTCATTTCTGGCTTAGATACAATAGCCGATTGTCTGGTGTTTCATCAAGCACGGCAAGTAAAAAGATCAGTATCAACCCAACTTCCCACCTACAGAACTAACAGGAATCATATTCCGATACATTTATATACCCCCCCCCCCCCCCACCCCCACCATTTAAAATAGACAAAGAGTGGCACTTTTATTTTAGTGGTGTAACTGTAGTGTGTCCAGGGGCAGGGCTGTTCTGATAAATTGTAGGTGACAATTTATGCAACTAAAATGTTAGTTAGAAATAATTTGTGTAAATTATAGGTTTGTGTTCTAACATTTATTGTACTTGTGTAACAACACATTATTCGAGTGTTGTTGTTGTTGTGGAGTCCTGTTATACACTGAAACACGCATAATATTAAGCTGTTAGAAAAAAAATTTGGGCCCAAAATATGGTTTGTCCCTCCTACATGGGGAAAATTGGAAGGTATACATGCAGATGATGACTCCAGATGGCATGTGTTTCAAAGCATGGAATCCCGAGGTTATATATAAACCTTCAACATGAACACCCTTGTTATTCAACAACTAGTGACCTGTTTGAAAAATGTAATGTTTTGTTTTGCAAAGGCATATCTGTCAATTACCCACAGACTACCAATAGCAATAATGGGGATAGGTGTATTTTAGGTGCCTGAAAACAGATGGTCAATTAATTTTTTTTTTCCCAGTTTTTCCATGTAGTGGCCATATTCTGATATTTATTGTAGGGCAATAATACCTCTTTAAAAGAACAGTTACCATGTTTGCTGAGCAGCTAAACAACAGAGAAATCACTCTTCTACTTGACAACCTGGACGTCACAGTATTATTCAATGGAAAAGCTGATGGTATCTGTACGCATTCAAAAGCACTGAGTACTTGGGCAGAGAAGGTCTGTTCTGTGTTGGCACCAGATTAGTGGACACATTTCTGTGCTTCATGGCATTTTTTCAAGTTATATGGCATTATAAAGCACTTAACAATGGACACAAATAAAAGTTTACATTGGAATATATTCATAAAGCAATGAAGATTTAATTAATTTTTCCAATCTGCACATGGAATTTGGGCAGCACTGAACTATCAAAGCCCAGCTTCCTGCTGTAGCTGCCCACACAGAATCATAAACTGATGCAAATCTATTCATATTTGGGCAACAGGGAGTCCTGGGAAATGTCAAACTTTGTTTACTTTCATGTGAGAATCATCTACACTGGGTTGATCTTTAAAGAATGTTAGTTCTATCGAGCAACAAAATGCATTACCAAGCTTAAAGGTAATCAGCCAAAACTAAAAACTAAATTATATTTCACGGGCATATTTTGTGAAACATGTTGACACCTTTTTAAATGGGTCTAGGCTTTTGTTTCTTTTGGTTTTTTTTTGTTTTTTTAAATGTTCAAAGATGGAAAATGCCATATAGAGAGATTATTTTATTCCTGATATTTGGCATTGAAGGAAGACTTGAAGAAGGAATACCATGCCATTTCACAGATTTAAGATTTAACCTGTGAGTATCTAATGATGCCAGCTGTCCCGATTAGGAGTAGCCAGTTTATACCCAATCAGTGGGTGTGCCAACCACAAGTTTTCATTATGTATGCAGAGGTCAGACTGCCCTACAATGTGCTCTTTACTATGAGGACCAGAATGTTGGCAGGCACCACTGTGTAGAAAGGTTTAACTGTTCTGTGTTTGGTTAATTGATATATATTGTATATCAAGCAAACCTTTTTTAGATATTAGAGTGTAAAAAAAAAAAAAAAAAAAAAGTACATAAAAAAAAAAATTAGGAACAGCTGCTGCAGAATCCTATTGGGAATCAAATTCACAGACAGCTATTTGTTTATTTTAAAAAACACATTACTTTGCACAGCCCGGCCACAAATCTCCGTAACAAGGCAGCAACTCGAATCACAGATCTTAAAGCATTTCTGCAGCAGCTGTGGTCTGTTCCACAAGTCACCAACCTCATGTTTGTATCTGCACACACTTACAACACAAATTCAGGTACCATTTTATTTTGCCAAATTAATATTTCAGTACCGACACGAAAGGTTCACATTGAACATACCTGTATGAGTTTACCAAAACTCCTGTATGGGAACATGAAGATTAAGAAACGAGGCAGACAACAGCAGTACATTTTCTTTTTTTTTTTTTATAACCAGTTATTCACCTATGATATTTAAACTGTGCAAGAAGTAAAACCAGAAACCACATTTCCATAATAATCTTACATCTGCTAGGACTGATCATAATGCATTGTAAATGAGCAGTTTATATAACCAATTATGGTTTTAAAATTCTGCAAAATATTAGGTTTTTTAATAATTGTAGAGATTTTAAACTCAAGGGATCATCGAAAACAAAACAATTGTACACACACACACACACACACACACACACACACACACACACACACAGTAGAAATGGCAAAGATTGTGGCAGGGACTTTTCTTTAAAAAAAAAGTAACTGAAAATAATTCAATTATTGAGGCTTTACTGTAGACAGATTACATCAGAAAAAAATTATGCAAAAACATTCAGGTGATTTTAATTGAAAATACAAAAACCATTCACAGCCCTAAACAGATAAAGACATAACACAGGCAAATAATGCATCAAGCAAATCTAAGATTTCGGATTTCAAGGTACTTTAGAGTAAACATAACAGTTTACTGAGCTACCCTTGTCATGAATATATATTAGCCTGCTGATACAACTATGCATCAATCAGGAAAAAAAAATTGAATCTATGCTTGCGGAGATGTGTGTGTATATATTTATATTGAGACATGCAAAACAAAACTTGTTTTTACATGACTGTCTCAATTAATAAATAAAAATAAATGACACATTGACATTCCAGGCCATCATCTTTGTTTCTTTAACGGGACACTATAGTCATCTAGATCACTTCAGCTCAATGGAATGGTCTGGGTGCCAGGTCCCCCAGGTTTTAACCCTTCAGATGTAAACAGAGAAACGGCTATGTTTACATTGCAGGGTTCAACCTCTAGTGGCTGTCTTCCTGACAGCCGCTAGAGGCGCATCTGGGGGGGTCCTAAGGATGCTATAGTGTCAGGAAAAAAAGTGTTTTCCTGACACTATAGTGATCCTTTATAAAAAAATAAATAAAAAAAATTATCAGTATCTCAAAAAGCATCCTCTGTTGCTAAATGAGTGGGGCAGTCAAAGTCAGAACAGAGCCTTTAAAATGTAAGTTCAGCAATAGTTTTCATATGAAACCGTACACAAAGAACATCACATATAGGTAAATACGTTTAGCTTTCCTGTTACGGATTTACTGCATCCTGGAGAAAGCATATAATAGAGTAACATTTTGCCCATTGACCAAAAAAATGCAAAAATAAAGAGTTCTAACAGCTCCCAGTCCAATATAAAATTGCACACCTTCTCTACAAACAAAACCAAAACTGTCAAAGTAAACAACATTTACAGATACACAACCTTTATCAATTGTGCCTTTATATACGGGTGAGCATGATGAACTGACATTTATGCAATTACCAGTAAGTTAAGTTCTCACAAGGAAAACTATTGTGAAGATAACATGGAATGTCACTTGTCCGTGACAAGTCAAAATAGACTAGTCATCCACAAAAATGAACAAGTTCATTTTGGGTAGGTATATTTCAATTTTTTAGTTTGTATAGATTACATGATATACTTGCCTAAAGAGCACATCTCCCTCTAAATGCTACAAGAGGCACCACAAAATTACTAGCCTGTGCATGCACAGTAGGAGTTGGGATAAAAAAAATTTTTTTAAATAAATGTAACAACTTTTTAACTGTACATTTACTAGTAATTTCTCTAGCACACAGAACAGATGATATTATGTTAATCCTTATAAAGTAATACAAAGTCATGCTTCGTATGTCAGGTGTATGACCCTAAAACAGAAAGGGTAAATTTGAAAGCAAGAAAAGCTTCATTCACTATTTCAGCTGTGTGCTTTATAAAGGCACCCAAATGAGGAAAAGGAACAGGAAACCACAAAAAAAAAAGCTGTAGCCGAATTTTTAAAGCTTTCAAAAGCGACAGCAACTTATATGTTGCAGTAAAAACCAGCATAGTCAATGAGGTCTCATTTCCTCTATAATTCTCGCAAAAAAAGCAAAACAAACAAACAAAAAGCACCACACACACTGGCAAGGTTATTATTGGAAAATGGTTTCTGTGCTTTGTCACTTACCAAGAGGCTCAAGCCCATGCCACACCAAAATGAACTAATAAACTTTGATGATTCAGTGTGTTAAGTAAAATACACTTCCTTGATGGGATCAGTTTGATGGTCTTAAAAAGAGATTTTGTGTTAATTCAGAGCAACATTTAGCTTTGATAGTTATTGAAACTTTAATTCTTCAAAATAACGGAGGTGGATATTTGCATTACAGCTAGCAGCATATTAAAGGGCCTCAGTTTATATTGCAAAACATGAGTTAGCAAGTATTAAGATACTTTAACTTTTTAGTCCGTTTATATCTATTTATCTACAGAAAACAAATAGGGCCCACACAAACTTGCATTTATATGCCCATGACCTACTGGACAGGACTGCAATGTTTTCGTGGGGTAAAGTCCCTTTAAAAACAAAGATGTGTCAACGGCAAGTCTGAAAACACAATATGTAAAACCCTTTAGCCCAGCGGGAAGGGGGCCCTGTGGGTGGGGGGGAACCTAATGACCCTACGAGTTTGTTTTCCTGGCACTATAGTAGTCATTAAGCATTTTTTTTTTGTTTTTTTTTTTTATCTGACATGCTCAAAACATGCACTTTGTAACTAGAATCTTGATTGTCTTTAATATAGTGATGTTTTATGGCTAGTCTGTAAGGTGATCACTATTCTAATTACTGGTCTGCAGTTTGGTCCATAGGGGAAGGTGAAGGAAAAACACCTACGTTTTTGTGGGTTAAAAAAAATATATATATCTTAAGGACTCAGAGTGACAAACAAAACATGTGGTCGGTCATGATTAATTGGGCAGTGTATAAATTTGTATGCATTCTTTTTGATGGCTGGATATACTGTATTGCACAATATATACACACAGAAAACAAATACTGTCCAAAATGCACAGTGACCATGACCTGTAAACTAGCTTTGCTTTAGTCATGTTCAGTCATTTTATAATTTTTTTTTTCCCCTACTGTTAACAGTTTACCAATTTAATTTCTCTAAAGGGCACACGTTTTTAACATTATAAGAAGGAAGTCACAGAATGTTTACATACATATGCAGACACTACTATTTTGTATAAGATTTATTTACACTGGGGCAATACTGACCAATTAACCGCAGAGCTACTAATGAAATTATTAGAAACCTCTAATTCAGATTTATTTTTATTTTTTTAGTCTGACTATGGTCACAAGATGCAAAACAAGACCATCAATTTTAACCATGTCATTAGTCCATTTTGGTCATGAGTGGGTCTGTCCATCGTACTTTATTGTATATAGTATAAAACAGTTCATGCAGAATTCATGGATTAACAATATAAATATAAGTAAAGCTTTATAGAATGCTCCGACTTCAGAGGTCGCATACTATACCGTGTTATCGTGTCTGTCACCTGGAAACCAGAGTGTGCAAGGCACGATCGTATGGGTACGCCTGCAGCAAAGAACACATGCACATACAACTAAAGAGGTATAACACCCACCCCCAGCAAATATTAATCTCCACCCACATACAACCCTCCCACGGAGTCCCGAGGAAGACCCCACCAAGTTATGCCTAAATCTTATAATATACATTTTAATCATTTTATTAATTAGGTCTTCCCCCACATACTGTGATCATAAATACTTTGGAACATTACACGTTTTGTGGATATTAAAATATTTTAACCACAGTAGTTATCATATTAGAACACCAGTATTTAAAGATAACTAAAAGATGGATAATAAGCATATTTTTGGCAATATGTTCTGATAGCAAAGGATTTTAGGAGATTCCTTATGAGGTCTGAGGCCAGGCAGAACAAAGTTTACTGTTATAACTAAAAAGCATGAATGGCCAAAAGTTAGAGCCCAATCTTTTGTAGAACTACATCTCACAAGTCAGGTTAGCAAAGCATCATGGAAGTTGAAGTACTACAAAGGATAAGGATCATTCCTTTTGACCACCCTTGGTACAATACATTACTTCAAATCTATAAATAAGCTTTTAAGAGGATATTTTGTCTCATTGTACAGTAAATCTAACAAAATAAAATAAATAAGCCAATGAGAAACTGGTTTCATGTTGCCAAGAAACAAAAAATGGCTGACCTTATGATGAATAAAAATGCCAAGCATTCATCCTGAGATTATCAAAACATAATTGTCAATTCTAATGGATTCAAGTATAATTAAATGATAAGCTTATAATTGCATTTTGCAAATCGGTAAATTGAATGTGCATGGTTTAACAAAATACTGTAAGCACCGAAATCTATTTTATAGCAAACTAATTTAGATTTTCTATTCATTAATAAGCTATACTGTATACAGTTATGTGACACTAGACTAAATTAAATTTTGTGGGGTTTGATTACCCATTTTGTTTAGTGAAAAAAAAAAGCCGTAAAAACTTTCACCTTGCAAAAATAAATCTGCAAGTGATTGTCAAAATTCAGTGGAACATAGGTTTAAATACTTTTATTACCTAGATAGGTTTAAAAAAACAAACAAAAAAAAACAAGTATGTAGGTTGAGGTGAAATATTTGGTAGAACTGCAGTTGATGGTAAGAATTTATCAAACAATACCTTTAGGGCCATAAACTACAAAATACAAATTATCTAGTTGTCTCTAAAATATACAAAAAGCGAATTTACTGAATAGGTCCTTTTACAAAAGTCACATTTGACCTATCACAGAAAGAATTTTTATTTTGAAAAAAAAAAAGCAATATATCTGCAAGATTCAATCACCCCTAGTGAATGTGCTCATACAAAAGTTCTAGTTTTGACAAAACTGAATTCATTCAATAATGTAACATGAGATATACACATATAGAGTTTGCAGAGCATGCATTTTAAACTAGATTTTAGATATAGATTGCAAAAAGTATTTGAGGAGGGCTGGGTGCACCTATTCTTTGTTAACCTTACCACGTTTGCTACATTTTAGCCATTTGATTTGTTTGTATTAACACAAAGCTGCACAGAACTACAATTTTAGTCTTAGGTAAAAGTGAAATGGTCATGCTATTTTTACTTGTGCTCTTTTAAAAGACAAAGGTAAATCTGAAGCAAAGAAGCCAGGTAAGTGTTGATAGTTTCACTAACTTTTTTTGGAATGGAGGAGGAGCCTAGATTTCCTTTCCTGCACTTCTGCTGGAAGATACAGGCTTCCAGTTTACTATGCATCATTACTTAAATACTGTAGATGGGTACCATACCCACTTCAACAGATCGAAGGGATTATGTTCCGGGAGTCAGAGTGTGCCAGAGTCTGAATCACTGTTCAACAGCTTAATTATCGATCAGCACATATTCTGTCTGAAGCGCAGTCCTAAATGACTTTTTTTTATTGTGGCAGTGATTGGCTGAGAGAGCACAGCTAATGCTCTCAGCCAATCAATACCCACTAGCCACAGTATGGCCCGAAGCGGACTTAGCACTGACTGCCATTTTGTCATTGCAGTCTGCATCTCTGGTAAACAGTGTGAGTAAACGGTTTAGCAGTGATGCGAAACCAGGTACCTTTGGATTCCAGGCACTATAATCCACTGTAGTGGTTATGGAGTCTACAGTGTTCCTTTGGTTAACAGGGATAGTGGCACCTTGCATTCCAGCTTTTATAGGCTAGAACGATCACCATATTTTATTTCTGGATGCAGTACATTGTTTATGCAGAGATGGATCTTGAATTGGTTAACTGCAGGTGGAATAGGGATTGACAGCACTATATCTAGGGAGGCAATGTTTTTATGCAAGAAATTTATGTGCACATTAAAGTAGAATATCAATATTTCCATCAGCAAGTTCAGATAGAACGTAACCATTATTGCAGATCTCAAATAAACAACTACATCATTACTCAGAGAGGCAACATGACTGCTGGACTGCTCTTCTGTTGTTGAATTAAATCTTGAAACAGACTAGCTGGAAGCAGGATTAAGTCCCGAAACAGACTAGCTGGAAGCAGCTGCCGTCTGTAAAGCCTCCTGTAAAGAAATATTTCATTGTTTCAAAGTCCAAAACACTTGTGAGTCTGGCTGGACTTTGGAAGGACAGAGCACAGGAAAACAAATACAAGAGATGCCAAAGTCAACTGCAGTGAGATTGAGATTTCAAATAAAACCAGGTCAAATCTCAAAATAACTTCTCAGACCGAGTCATGCGTAATTCTATATATTTTATATATATATTTAATATAGTTCATTTTCCTTTATTTGACAAGTGGTGGGTTTGGTGCTGGTTTGTGGGAGGAAAAAGTATAGGACTTTATTACATGTATGGGAAGTTCATGAAAAATGTGAATATTGGGTTTTGCACCCATAAATACATTAGGCAGTTATATTGCTTAGTAAAGTTTTGCTGCTAATCTGTCTAGTCGCTGTGGGTGTAGTGCCAGGCAATTCCAAGGTAAACAGTAGAACAATTCTAAAAACAGTTTGACTATTTACGACGAGGCGTACCAGGGCACTTGGAACACCATGACCACTACCGTATGCTGTAGCGGTTACGGTGTCTACAATTTTATTTTTTTATTATATTGCATTTACTTATCTCGTGCATTTAAATATATATATATATATATATATTTGTGAGACCTGAACTTCTCCCTACAATTGGACACCTCCACCTTTGCTTCCTGTCTGTCACTGTTATGAATGCTGGCAATTGCACCTAGCAGTCAGCATAGAGAAAAGAGGAGACCTGTAGAAATATTTTTATTTATGCTCCTTATTTGAATATAGTGTGCCCTCGCTGTGCCGGGACTTAACTGGATTGTGAGGTCATTTGCTAGTTGAGGTGATTGAATCTTTACAGATGCACATTGCTTACTATTGTAAATGTTGAGAATAAATCCTTGACAGTCTCTTTATAACTTACTGTACATTAATTCACTGATCATGTTTTACCTCTCTTCTCCAGAATAAACTGCAAACATGGAAAAAAAAAAAAGCTGGGCACTGTAGTCTCCTCTATGGGTTTAATGACTGCACCAAATGTTACAAATAAGTGGAACTTCATAAAAATTCCCCATGGCTCCTGGCTACGTGCCTTTACTTCATACAGTTAAAGGAATATTGCAAGCTCACCCACCTGCAAGATGGCACCATATAACCGAAGGAGGACACATTTAGGCTCATTGGCTACCAGTTTCACGTCTTCGGGTAAGGAGCACAGGAACAGCATGTTGCTCAAACCACCTCTAAAATAATATAATAAAATTGCAAGATAGCTTTCAGTAATGTAGAATAACAGCCTTCTCAAAAGAAAAAAATACAAATTAATTATAAATAAATATCTGCCTGACTGCATGTGCCTCGTTAGTCCATTATGACAGAACTGTAACAAACACGATTAGAAAATAAGCAAAGTGCATATAACTAGAGGTCACTGAAAGGGGATTTGCAAGGTTTTGCAGAGTTCAAGAGCACTGAGAAACGTAACTAGGCCATTTCTCAAGTTATGAGTGTTATGGCTGATAAACCTTGGCAGACTTTCAAGCAGATCACAAGACTTATATTACAGCAATGGCCCAGAGGGTGCATGCTACTAAGGACACTGGGCGCATATTCAACCTCAATTGGCCAGGCAGCCTCAAATACACGCTGTGCCTTAAAATATCAGTCAGGAGGAAAACCTAAGAGTAGTGTGTAAAAAATAAAAAAATAAAAAAAAGTAAAAAATATATATATTTTTTAATGGGCCTATTCCATGGTCCTGGGCCTGGTGCTGCAGCTCCATCAGCCCCTATGTTAATCCAGCCCTGAACCTCAACATGTTAAGGATCAAAAGTTACAGAGTTGAAAGACAAATGTGGATTTTTAACAGTTAGCTAAAAACGCTAATATTTTTAGAACCAAGTGGTTTTGCCATTATATCTCTGCAGTGTAACATGCATTAAAGGACCACTCTAGTGCCAGGAAAGCATACTCGTTTTCCTGGCACTAGAGTGCCCTGAGGGTGCCCCCACCCTCAGGGACCCACTCCCGCCCGGCTCTGGAAAGGGGAAAAGGGTTAAAACTTACCTTTTTCCAGCGCTGGGCGGGGAGCTCTCCTCCTCCTCTCCGCCTCCGTTCCTCCCCGTCGGCTGAATGCGCACGCGCGGCAAGAGCTGCGCGCGCATTCAGCCGGTCGCATAGGAAAGCATTCATAATGCTTTCCTATGGACGCTTGCGTGCTCTCACTGTGATTTTCACAGTGAGAATCACGCAAGCGCCTCTAGCGGCTGTCAGTGAGACAGCCACTAGAGGAAATAGGGGAAGGCTTAACTAATTGATAAACATAGCAGTTTCTCTGAAACTGCTATGTTTATAAAACAATTAGTTAACCCTAGCTGGACCTGGCACCCAGACCACTTCATTAAGCTGAAGTGGTCTGGGTGCCTAGAGTGGTCCTTTAATACATTAGGTTTTATTTTAGTCCTTAAAGTGTCTCTGTGTCAGGTTACCTTATGTATCAATCAGGAGCATGTCACAGGCTGGTATATCTTTGCAGGGGAAACTCCTAAGTTTCAGCTTGTCCCTAACGATTCTCACACCAGCCGCGATAAACCCGCCTCCTATTATGACGCGGCTAATGAGCGCCGACGTCATGATGCTAAGAACGCCATGGCCCGCCAACATGTTCGAACGAGAACATTTTGGGGGCGATGTTACCTACCTAAGGGAACACGGTATTTAAATACCAAACCAGGGAGAGACTCAGTGCCCTGTTGTGGTTCTTGTTTGACCCAAGAGCAGGTATTCCGTTTTGGTATTCTGACTTTGTTTGACTATTCCTTCTGTGTTCCTTTGACCTTGGCTATTGCATTATCGTTGATCCTGATTTCTGGTACCCCTGACCTCGGCTCGTTATTTGACCATTCTTTGTGTGGTGTTAGACCGGTCATACTAAGGTCCGGTATACATTACTAGTATTTGCATTCTGCGTGTAGGATCCCCGAACGTTCCTGACACTGTCACCTCTAATTTACCTTTCACCTTGTAGGGTTTCCTCTGCTCCTCTTCCAGAATATGTTGTTCTTTTTTTAATTTAATTCTCTTTAAAACATAAGAGCAAATAGGGACTACTTGTCTTATGCATTTTTCTAATCTTGACAAAGGGTGGAGATTAAGATAAACTCCACTATCTTTATCAAGCTAACAAAGCAAGTTTTGTCAAGTGTAGGCAAAATACATAAAACAAAGTAGTCCCTACTTTGTCTAATGGTTTAAAGAGAAATAGATCATGAAAAAACAAAAACAGATTCTGAAAGAGAAATCGAAACACTAGGATAAAGTTAAGTTTGAGATGAAAGATCCAATTAAAATGTATTGCCATATGATTACATTTAAATTACATTCTTATACTGCGTTTTTAAAGTAATGAAGGCTGCCATTAAACTTCACATCCTAAAGGAACACTCCAAGCCTCTAACACAAAAACTCTAGCCCCTCAGACATTAATGGCCTACAACTAGTAGAATTCTTGTAATGCAGTAGATGACAAGAGAATCATGGGTGTTGCAGTGAAACCTATGTGGGGCTGGGCTAGCATTTGAGATGCCTGATTTATCTGCACTGAATTTAAGCTCACTGAAGTGCTTTAGAGTTAACCATGTCGACTCTCGATTTTATAAAGTTTTTTTGGTTGCACCCTCCCGGAAATCAGTCAGGAGGGTGCTCTTGCTGAATGCTTTGATCCCTAGCACAAAGCGGAAGAGAGGGCACTTATAGTGAGGTATATGTTTTAATGCCGCTGTATGAGATGCATTGCAGTGCAGACAAATATTCCATTCTATGCACTTACTTTTCCTGGGTCTTGGTTGCCACAGTAACTGTCTGGGAATTCAAGTAAGCATAACATTGGAGCAGAACGGGCAATGGGAGATTTTTGCACAGCCAAATAACTAACAAAAAGTTAGCTATTGGTAGCGCTATTTTTAGAGTTCTAACGTTAACCCTCCACATAAAGTGCTGGGAACACTAGGCATTAAATGTAAGTAAGGTTAACCTCTGTAATGCCACACACCGCGCATACCCAGGTATTGCACTATTGAAGGAGTGTCAGACCACAAGTACAACATTATGAGCATGCATCGTCGGTAGGCAAGATAACCCATAACTAGGAAGCGCAGCATAGGTAGGCAGGATTTTAATTACCCACACAGCTTTATTCACCTCCATAAACACTGCAATAGCATTTACTGTTGGGGGAACAAAGAACTAGCAATTCCAGAAAATCGAGTTTTGCTTTAAATGCACTACAATATTTCAAAACCTGTATCTGGTGTTCGCTACAATTTGTGAATAGTCACAATGTGAGTAAACAAATTGCAAGTGTCTTTTGTTTTTAACTCTGCCACAAAACCAGTTTAGACCTCTTTAACCCCTTAAGGACACATGACATGTGTGACATGTCATGATTCCCTTTTATTCCAGAAGTTTGGTCCTTAAGGGGTTAAGCATGCCATAAAGTCAATACACAAAGGCAAGACAAGACCCAGTGGATTAGAGATTGTGCTATTATTGACACATTAGCCCAATTTTCTCTAAACACATCCTCCTTCCATACTATCATCCAGAACAGTTTTGAGTAGCAAAACAGTTCTGGGATAATGGTTTACTTGAATAATGTTTTAAAAAGTTAGCAGGGCATGATCAGTGAGTGCTGGATGTTGCAACATTGTAAATGGCATTCCCAGCTCAACACCATCTTCTTTAGAACACGTGTAGATTAAGGTTGCCTAGTGAAGTGTGATTTTTCAAGTCAACAGTATGAATATGCCTTTTGTTTAAATGTGATTGTTGTATTTGCACAGTTTGCATGAACAAACCGCTTGGGCTGTAAAATCAAAACCACCTGGACTATGAAAGAATTTTTAAAACCCAACTTGTGTTTTTATGGTTGGATGATAATTTGGCATGTATCTGTCCCATGGGAAAGAGAATATCATATACATGTGTTTTTTTACCTCTCTTGCCTAAACCTTCTCACATTCATTAGAGGTCATCTTCCTATAACTCACCCCCTCATTGCTGCTTATCACTACTTCTCTTTACATCAATCCCCATCATAATTCTACCTGATTTTAATTTTGCTTAAATGTTTGTCCTCTCCTCCTCCTGTGTCTTATAGAAACACCATTATAATGCAGACCTTGGCAGATAAGGGGATTACTCCTAAGCACCATGACCACTACAGTGATTTGAAGTGGTCATGGTGCAAGAGGTCTGTATGTGTAGCGTTTCAGTACACCACACCTACAAAAATATGTGTTGAAGCAGCTTGAGGTCCACCTCTCCTGGCATCATTAGCCAGCCTGGAACGCTCAAATCTGTGCATGTGTCTGTAGTAAGCTCACACAGGATTCTGGTGAAGAACATCCAGTGCTGGCATTGTCCTACCCTCTGTGCCACCCTATGCCCTCTCTGCTAAGCCTTCATGACATCCCTCCCCTTGCAGCTGGGGTGCCAAATAAGTAGAACCCAAGATTTTGTGTAACTACAACTCCCATTCTTTTAGCATAATGGAAGCTAAAGTTTTAAAACATCTGAGGATCTACTTTTTGCCGTGCCGTGAGGAGGAGAAGGTTCTTTGTTTTTGTTTTTTTAAGGGGGCGGGGTCAACTGTGCCAGCAATGGTAATTTCAGCAAAATAAACAAATAAATGCGGTTTTAGTAAAACACTTCTGATGTATGAAATCTTTACAGGCCAAGAAGATTATTAAAAAAATTGCAGTAAGGCCGTTAGTGCTTCTCTACAGAGAAGAAGTTGATTAACCAAGATTATCTGTCCAGATGATCACACCAGGAGGAGAAGCAGTGGCTTTGTGAGCCCATGACTAAAAGGTGTGTAAAGCAGTTAGTTTATTTAGAATGGACCTAAACAGGACTAGACACCAATATTAGAATATACATAATTTAAATTTATAAAATTAGAGTGTTTCTTTAAGTGACAGAAAAAAAAAGGATCAGATTTGCACTGGTTTTATACATTGTTTAAATAAATCTGCCGTAGGCACCAATTTTGTCGCAACTGCAACATTTTTATTGTAACAGAAACGCTTACATATAACTTAATATGTGAGCTTGCAAGTTACATTGTAGATGAAGCTAGAATTTCATGGTTAGAATGTTGCCACACTTTAAAAAAAAAATATATATATATATATATATATATATATAAATCAATATAAAGGCAATTAGAAGGATGTCATTGTCAGATATAGAAAAATGTCAAACGATATTGGATTAGTGGTTTTGTTCGAATGCATGTGAATAATACATAAATAAATAAATAAATAAATAAAGTGGGTGTGGTAGTTAGCAGAAACTGCTCAATTTGAGGATACCACAAAAACTGGGCAGTTATTCAAAGGCTCATTGCTATAGAAGTTGACCCCATCACATGATGACCACATAGAAAAAGAAAGGGTCATATTACAACTTCTTTAATGACCAAGGATAACAATGCAGTGATAGCAAACCATTGTAGCCCCAGCAGTTATAGACTACTGCAGTCATTATGCTCAGCCATTAACGAAGCAGCAGATGTAGTATTATAAATTAGCCATGATTCACACAGGATGCAGGTAATGATTGGTTTAAACCCTTTAAGTCAAGGAGCCACACAAAAAAAGTGTGTGTGTGTGTGTGTGTGTGTGTTTTTTTTATATCTGGGTTGGGTTAGAGACCAGAGATGGATGCTTGTAGGTGAATATGTCCCCAACAACTAGAGTCAAGGTACCAAACATAAAATGTGTATGAGATGTGAGCTGGATGGAGCTATAAGACGAATGCTTGCATGTGACTGTATGAGTGCGTGAGGAGAATCTGGATTGAAGATCTGAGAATTAGATAGATGCCTGTCAGTGGTTATGGTCCCCAGCACTGACCGTATTATAGAGATCTGGAAGCGATCCTCATCCAGGTGTTTCCAGGCCCCGGAAAGGAACTCCTTACACCAGCGGTAAGCCTTGAGCCTAGTGCGGCTGTCTGGCTCATCCTCCCTGCAGCTCTCCTCCTTCTCATGGCTTTCAGCTTCGGCCTCCACCCGCTGTGCGGTCACTAACCCCCCGGCAGAGGTAATGAGCAGATCCAGGGAGCTGGGCATCTCATCTCCGCAAGTGAACTTGGTCTTCATCCTAACAGAGGAGCTCTGGGTATAGAGGGATGTCTATTAGTAAATGAATAGGGACTGTTCAGTGAGAGTCACTGTATTAATTAGACAGCCTAGACAAGTATAATAATTTACACCACACTCGTTATTTCTTCGCGTTTTGCTTTGAATGATCTTAACACAGAAGCGCAGTGTAGCAGCTCAATACAAGGATCAGACTACAAAGCAGCTGTCAATTCACGTCTGTTATCCACGCAGCTGGCTAAAGGTTTATAAAGGTTCTATACGTGACGTCACAAAGGCTGGCTGTCCCTCCCACGTCATTTGGGCTGCGATAGGCTGCAAGCTGTAGCATTTTGGAACGACTGATAATGTTACACTTAGCCGTTGCTGTGGTGACACGTGTGGCCGCCGCAGGTATTACACAGAGGGCTGGATGAATCAGAGAATGTGAGGAGCTGGCTGCTGCAGTTGCCTTGGATACATGCTGATGCCTGCCAAGAAGGAGGCCCAAGTAATAACCCAGAGAGGCCAGGGCCATTTATCTCGAATAGCTAAACATTGGTTTTTTTTTTGATGGGGGGGTTTGTTTTTTCAAAGAATTGAAAAATCCCCTTGGGTATTATAAGGACCACTGTCACCTCCAAAAAATGTTTTAATATAAAAACCCTTTCATCAGGTTTTTAAAGAAAATGTATGTTTTTAAATGAAGTATATGTAAAAACAAATATGAGAAAACACAACCCTACCTTTAGTATATGACAGGATCCTTCAGCCATGTACTGTACATACAACTGGGATAAGAAGTATCGACATTTAGTCTGTATAGCTTCATTCCCTGCACAAAAGCTGTGAAGATTATAGACTGTCTATTTTCAAACACTGTCTGATCCAAGGTGTAGCTGAAAGAGACTGTCATATAGGGGATTTCAGAATGTTTGTAAACAATAGGCACCAAGATACTTCCGGGTGGCAGAACGTGAGCGGCTTGCTCTATATCACCCTAGTGTCAGCCCCAATACTAGCTCTCTATGGCCTTCCTGCAGGGCCTGAAAGGTAAGAGCAGTCACGTCACCAGGCATATCTGGAATCAGAATCCTGTTACCAGTCCCAAACCACTGCCAGGTAGCCGAAATGGTGATTTGGTAGCAGCATGGGTTGGATGTAGCCCTGAGCAGGGGTTAATCATTCACCAATCCATCCTGTGTGTCACCACGTGGTGCTGCTTCCTGAGCCAGGGACAGGATGGAGCCCCAGACACGCAGCTCACTGCAGGCAGACCTTTAACCAGCACTGCATGGGGCACAGCACCGGCACGACAGAGGTTAACACCACCACTACCACCCCTCCATTTGCTGAGCCAGCTGGCGATTAAAGAGTGCTGTGAAGGGTAAATGTAGAGACTTACCTGTCAGTCTCTTCATTTACCTGTCAGAGCACTCTGATTGGATGGCTTAAACCCACCAATCAGAGTGCTCTGAGCCTAATTGCAGGGCGGGGCAAGGCTTTATAAGCCTTCCCCCGCCCTGCAGAGCTCAGTCTGCGCGGAGCCCTCCATGGGTGAAGAAGGATTTTTTTTTTTTTTTTATTGCGTCGGTTATTATGGTTTTTTTATTTGCCCTTTTTTGGGGATGAAAAAATAAGATTTTAGAAGAAAACTTTGAATGATAAGTTATTTTTTTTTTTTTACAGGTACTTAGTTAAATGTCCCCCCTCATTATTTTTAGGGTGAGGGGGTAGGTAGGGGATCATTTTTTTGGGGGGGGGTGGGGGTGACTAGGGATTTGGGGACCCCTAGTCACCTGGGGGGACACTTTTACTTTAGGGCCCCCACCCGCCGCTCAGGGGCGGGGGCGGGGGGAGGACAATAGGTCCCCCCCTATTGGTATTTAGGGCCCCCACCTGCTGCTCAGGGGTGGGGGCCAAGGGGGAGGACATTAGGTCCCCCCCTTTATTAGTATTTAGGGCCCCCACCTACCACTCAGGGTTGGGGGCCAGGGGGGAGGACATTAGGTCCCCCCCTTTATTAGTATTTAGGGCCCCCACCCGCCGCTCAGGGTTGGGGGCCAGGGGGGAGGACCTTAGGTCCCCCCCTTTTTTAGGATTTAGGGCCCCCACCTGCCGCTCAAGGGGGAGGACATTAGGTCCCCCCTTATTTTACTGTAGGGCCCTCACCCACTGCTCAGGGGTGGGGGCCAGGGGGGAGGACATTAGGTCTCCCCCTTATACCAATTTAGGGCCCCCACCCACTGCTCAGGGGTGGGGGCCGGGGGGGAGGACAATAGGTTCCCCCCCATCGTTTTACTTTAGGGCCCCCACCCGCCTATTTTTTTTTTTTAAACAGTCAGCAGCCACATGCTGCTCACTTTTTACTAGACATGCCCCTACTCGCGGTATTGCGAGTAGGGGCAAAATGTACTAATACTAAGTCCTTTTTACTTAGTATTAGTAAATTTGTCTGAAAGACCAATTTAGGTCTTTCAGCCTTTTGGTAGATAACTCCCTAATACCGTGGGAATTAGGGAGTTATCTACTAAGCGGTTGCAATAGAAGTGCCGAAATGCCGAAGTTCCGAAATGCCGAAGTGCCGAAGTGCTGAAGTGCTGAAGTTCCGAAGTTGCCGAATTTCCGAAGTGTCAAACTGCCAAAGTGCCGAAGTTCCGAAGTTCCGAAATTCCGAAGTTGCCGAAGTTCTGAAGTGCCGAATTGCCGAAGTCCCGAATTGCGAAAATTCTGAATTTCGGAATGCCGAACTGATCCGAAAATTTTCCCCATGCACATGCCTATTTATTTGTAAGTTTAATTTAATCAGTGCAGTCTGCCATTTTAATTGAGTTAGTGCTGCTAAGACACTTGACACCAGGTGTGGGTGTAATTTAATTAAACTGTTATCAGTTTTTATGTTTTGTCCTCTCCCCCTCCCCCTGCCCTTGTGTGTATCCCTCTTCCCCCTTCAATAAAATTCACATTTTTCCTTCCTGCACTAGGTTTTGTCTGATGTTCGGAGATAGAGGTAAAATAGAGAATCAATACTTCCTCACTTGCTGGAGGTTGCTTCACAGAGCCCTTGCAGACAGGGATGAAAGCTGTAACAGGTTCAGCTCTGGATCTCAAAACTGATAAGTCCACCCTGTTTCTGTTACAAAGACCCATTGCAGATGGCATCAAAATACATTTACTCAAAAGGCATGCACATTCATCACTCCCTACAGAAGCAAGTGGTGTATCTCTATGCACTATTTGATTTGCAATATACACTTGAAATAAGAAAAGCACCCTGCTCTTAAGAGAAGAAGTGTATTTCCTCATCAATGCATCTGATATAGGAGATTAAAAGGACACTATAGGCACCCAGACCACTTCAGCTGATTCAAGTGGTCTGGCTGCAGTGTCCCTATTGCACATAGTACTGCAATGTTTAACATTGCAGTTCCAGAGAAACTGCAATGTTTACATTGCAGCACTAAGTCTGCCTCCAGTGGCTGTCTACCAGACAGCCACTAGAGGCGCTTGCTGGCTGTGTACAGACTTTTGGTCCGGTAAGTGATGCTGGATGTCCTCACGCTCTGCCTGAGGACATGCACCATCAGCTATTTCCCCATAGGAAAGCATTGATTCAGCACTTGCCGCGCAAGCACATTAGCATCCCCTTATCAGTAATGTTGGAGGAGGCGGAAAGTATCAGGTAAGTAAATAAAGGAATTTTAACCATTAATTTGCTAACATGGGGGGGAGGTGGGCGAAGGGAGCTATAGTGCCAGGAATACAGCTTTGTATTCCTGGCATTAAAGTATCCCTTTAATGCATAAGCATTCTAGCCATGCAAACAAATAAGTTAAAAATGATCTTGCCAATAGTCAGGTAGATACTGGTGGTATCAATTCTCCGTTTAGCAAGAGTTCAGTCCCAGATGTGCACAATTTAGGAAAAATTAGTACAGGCAGGCTGCACCTGAGCATCCTAAGACAATATTGGGCTGTGTTATAAATGCAGTCATTTATGGGTTTTTATACATATCACAGCAGCGATAAGCCTTTTTTTTTTTTTTTTTAATTCTTTATTTTATGAAGGCATATATGAGGGGTACAGAATAAAGAAAGGGAAATGCAAGGGTGTTCCACTTAAAGGGTTAATACAGCGATAACAGTGTTATTTACATTTCCGGAGTGTTAATGCCTCATTTTTTTCTTTTGTGTAAGTCGTTCAACAAAAGCATATTTTACACATTAGAGATGAACTTAGAGCATGATACCAGAGACTGGTGTAGTAAACAGGCGAATTACATTTTAGAATTTTAGCGCCAACGTTAATATCAAACACGATGTAGCCAAGCTAGACAATTGATTTCAGGCAGAGATAGAATATAATGCATGAGCTTGTGTTAAGCAGTTTAATTTTGGCTAGACTGTTAAGGAAGATAAGTATCGAGTGTGTCTTGTGCGTCTAGTGGCCCGTGAGGAGCCGTGCAGAGCAGCGTAGGGGAATGCAGGAGAGCTGGCCTAGTGAACTGGTAGGAGGTAATTTACAAGTGTGGTTGGTAAGGCTTGATAGCTGGACATAAGATGACAGTATCCTGCCTGTATCGGTATTGCTGCCTGTAAAGGCGATTAGGAGACACGTCTACGCTCAGTGTGACTGAGCGCCTGCTAAGCATGTAGTAGCAAACATATTGTGAGAGCGTTAAAGTAGTTATAAGTATTCGTGTATTGCGTAATTAGCTATTCCTCGTTGTCTATGTAACTGAAGCTGCATTTTGTCCTGAATAGGAGATCTTAGCTGGAAAGATGAGTGTGAAAACATAATAATAAAAGGAAGGAACAAATCAGTACTTGCTTAGGGGAGTCGCTCAGATGCCTGTAACACTTATAGAATATGCATGTTATGGACAAGCAGTGGTACTGGAGCAGTCTTCCATAGTGTGGGAATGTCCACTTTGCCGCCCGGTGTCAGCCAATGCCTACAGAGGCGATCTGTTGGTGTGGTGTGCTATCACCTGTAAAGGCAGGAACCAGAGCAGTGTCCTGAGGGTTTTGTGTTAGAGCCTTGCCGATGAGGCCTTGCTGCCTTCACAGGTGTGGGTCTGCGTTCAGGGGTCTGAAAAAAAAAGAGTCGTGCAACGGGTCCCGGGTAGCCTAGGGCGTAGACACACTGGTCAGTCCAACATGGGGATAGCTTAGGAGAGAGCGTGAGGGCCGTGCACGTAAAAGTTCCCTGTTCCCTATTGGGAGCGGTGGCTTTGGGACAGTCCGGCTGAGAGTTCCGTTGAGTAGGTGTCTCCTCTGGACAAGGTAGGAGGGTAGTCCTGTAGGGTCGATCCGGAGGTGTCGTTGCGGGTGGGCAGCATGCCCCGCGCTTCTGTTTAGGTAGTGACGGATGCGTAAGAGATTGGTGTGGCATTCCGCGGTATAAATGGGGCCGCTCCCGCTGGATCCCAGTTGTGGGTTGGGGAGGGGTGGGGGTCAGGGGTTCTACTTGTGAGATAGTCTCGAGGCAGTCCCAAGGTATGTAGAAGGTTGGTAGCATCCTGTATGCCCTGGATTTCTTTTTTTGTTTTTTTTTTGTTTTAAATATGTTTATTGGTATCACATAAAGGCATCGCAAACCTGCGATTAAGTGTGCTGTTGCCTGCGCAGAGGCTCTTCATAAGATTAATTGCAGTGTTGCCTGCGCAGAGGCTCATTGTGTTGAAAAGTAATCATTTAAGAAGCTGGTGCCTACGCAGAGGTCCAGTATAATTTTACAGGATGTCACTACCTAAGCTTTTGAGTTCAGTGCTGCGTTCATGCGCTGCTGGTCACTGTATGAGCTGATTTTTAGCCACTTGTAATCAATTTTTCTTGCGAATGGATCGGAAACCTTAAATAGCATTGGGTAAGATTGAATAAGATAAACTTAATGATATCTAATGTAATCACCTGTAAACCCTTCTCAGGCGTACCCCCTTGCAAAAAAAACAAAAAAGAAAGAAAAAGAAAGAAAAAAAAGAAAAGGGGGGGGGGGGGAAATAAAACCAGGTCATATATGTTTCACATGGACTCAAATAATTGCTTAAGCGTATGGTGCGGTAAGCACATTTGGCAGAGGTATTGCTCAAGTCCGGTATTAGTAGATCATGTCTTGTAGCATTATAACAATTTCTTATCAATTGTATCATAGGCATGTTATGAAATAAAAAATACATGAATTAAACGAAATTAAAATAAAAAACTGTCTAACTTTTGACATAAGGGGCTTAATAGTTTTTTAAGCTGTGGTGGATTACTACGTGATGTAACAATATGGCTATTAAGTACGTGGTAATAAACAACCTTACAGCCTATTATGCAGCAAACAATTATTACGTATGCAGCGATAAGTACAATAATTAAAATAAAATAAAAACTGTCTAACTTTTGACATAAGGGGCATATTTGTTTTCAAGCTGTGGTTAATTATTATATTATGTAGCAATCCGGCTATTAGGTATGCGGTATTCAACAACTTTACAGCCTATTATGCAGCAATCAGTTATAATGTGTGCAGCAATGAGTACGTAGCATCAATCTTTGGCCCCTAGAGGCATTATAGCATGAACTGCGTATTCCTGTGGCATTGTAGGCTAACATGGTAGTAGGGGACCAACATCAAATGTACAAAATAAGTAACAACCTAATATGCATATCGGGTGTGTCTGAGATGTATCACCAGGGAACCTTCCGTTTGTGAACGTCTAACGTTTTAGGCATAACAAATCCTAACGTGATAGCCTATCAATCGCTTAATTTGCCGCCCTGTACAGCGCATTATAGCGGAGTATGCATTAACTAAGGAGCAGTATTTTGTGAAAAAGTAGTATAGGGTGTGAACATACAGGGTTTGAACCCAGCCAAAGCTGATACTTTGCTAAACTAGGATCCTACTTGTTTCGTTAGTTCCCTAAGGATATGGGAGCTGATGCAGTGTTCATATATGGAGGTAAGGAAGCATATCTTGATGAGGTAACTATGCATTGCTGGATCGTCGTGTCGGCCTGTATGGCCATCTGTGAGGAGTCTCTCACTGTGTCACCATCGTACTGTCCCTGGGTCGCCAGACCTCCTTTCGTCTCCCCCCAGCCGGCCCCCGTCCGCCAGCCGGGTCTCCCGCTACACTGTGGGCACTCAGGAGCACAAACCGTCCTTTGGACCCAACCACCAAAATCCACAGGTCGTCCGCTCCCTGCACCTCCCCAGCTTCACGTGAGTCCACATGGAGCGTGCACTCTGCTGTCTCACCCGGTGCCGGCCAAATATTTGGAGCTGGTGGCTATCCCCCCGACCACCGGTCCGTCGGGAGGGCAGCGTCGGTCCCGCCCCACCGGGCTCACGGCATCAGGGACAAAAGCTCTCTGGGGACCCCACAGACCCAGAGGTTCAGACGTCCACTCCACTAGCGGCCGGGAGCTTAGCACGGGGGGGTCTGTCCGGCGCCTGGCATCGCCAGGGCCAGCACGAGGTGCCCCGGTCAGTCTCCCTTGTGTAGTCCTCTGCGTTCTCTCTCCATTAGGATAAGTCTGCAGGCGGGCCCCAGTCTGGTGGCCTTTGCCTGTGTAGGGGATCGGTATATGCCCCATGTGGTATCTTCCGCCCTGGAGTTTGTCGTCCCCATGTGGCCGGGATTACCCCCACCGGCCGGGGGGGGGGTAGCGGGGCCGGGCCACCCCCCACAGCTTTGCTGTCTTTGCCTGACGGGCCATTATCTGTGCGCCTACAGGTGCTGTACATTTCCAGGCTCAGTATGTTGTGTAGGCCCGAGTTAGGAGTATCAATGTCCCCATTCCATTACCGGGTTCAGTGTGGTATCGTCCGATAGCTTATGCGTTCCTCTTCGGTAATATGCAGAGAAATCCGGCTTTATTATATTCTGTGTGCCGTTTTTTAGCAGTTTTCCAGGGTTCAGGCCAGGAAACCTGAGGTTCTGCTGCCATGCAGGCTGGCGGCCCGGCCCCGCCCCCCGCCCTGGATTTCATGTGTTTTCCCGTCATGCTGCACAAGTAATGTGGATGAGGCTCGCCAGCGATATTGTATGCTGTGGCGTTGGAGTATGGAGGTGAGTGGCCGGAGAGATCTGCGCCAGGCCAGAGTACCCTGAGACAGGTCTGTGTAGAAAGTTATCTCAGAGTTCTCGAACCGCACTGGAGTTTTCCCCTTGAGGGCGGTGAGGACCGTCGCTTTGTCTGAGCTATTCTGAAAGGTCAGTATGGTGTCTCTTGTGGCTGTTGCTGGTGCTCTAGGGAATTTCAGTATCCGGAAAATGGCTGTGGGCGCAATAGCCTTGGTGGGGCCTGGGGGCAGTACAGAGGTTAGTATACGAGTAATTGCTCGTGGCAGCTCTGCCTCCGGTAGCCCTTCTGGGATCCCCCTAACCTTGAGATTGAGCCTCCGGCTCGTGTCTTCCTGGGCCACAAATCTTCTTTCATGCAGCATGTTTTGGTGCCGCAGGTCCTGGATGTCTTTTTGCAGCGAGGCTATGGTCCGCTGTTGTTCTTGGGAGGTATCCTCCAGTGTTGCTATGCGCCTGTGAGGCCTCGTAGCTCTTCCCTGAGTGCAGTGACATCCGTAAGGATGTTCTTCTGGAGTTCCGCCAGCAAGCCCTTTAGCACCCCAGTGGTCACCAGATTCGTATCGGGGTCTGCTCTGATTTTTCCGAACTTCGTTCTTGGCGTCGGGTCTGGAGCTTGGAGGTAGTCATCGTCGGCTCCCCCTGAGCCGTCATCCGAAAAGTCCAAGCAGCCTCCATGGAGCGCCGCCATATTGGCTCCGCTCAGGCCGCGTGCTTGCTGCCACATTTCTCAGATCGTGAGCCCTGGGGCCGTTTTATCTGGGTGTTTTTCATGTGCTTGCGACCCATGGGGTGTTCCCACAGTTGATCGGTGGTTATTGGGGGTTATAGTGGCTAAGTATGTGTTTGTTCTCTTCGTTTGCAGCCCGGAGCTTTGGGATCGTGCGTCCGCTCTCCTCGGCTGTCAGGCTCCGCCGATAAGCCTTTTTTATAGTTGACACTGTAGGGTACTCTCTGCACTATAAACTTTGTTATAATGCAAAGTTGTTATGGTACTTCAAATGACCCTCTAAAAAAGGGACACATGCAAAGAAAGGCAGGTAAAAGAGGCAATATACTGAACTGTTTTAAATAAATCTTCTGCTATTTTTTTCTTAAAACAAAATAAGATTGGTGGTGCAGGGGTTTATGTTATCCATCAAATTTTGGTAACATGATTTATTAGTGGCATAGAAAATAGGAGTGCCCATAATTCCAATTACATAAATGAGTTTCCTAGTAGGAAGTTTAAGTATACTTTATATAGCTTAAAGCAGCACTGTCACCATTGGGGGACGTTGCATGATTTGCAAAGACCCCTACGGTGACATTTCCATTAGGTGTCTGGTGACCAGGGTGGGCAAAAGTGAGCTTTACTAACCTGAACTTCTCCCTTTCAAGTGCTGCCATCCTCTTCTGGGGGTCCTCTTCTGCTCCCGGTGCTTCAGCTGTGCTTGCGCATGTTCATGAGTGCAGCATTGAGGTCTACGGAGGTCCCACAAGACCATGGAATCCTCCAAAGATAGAGACAATCCCTGTGGGATTGACGCTTTTTGACGTCGGTAGCTCCTGTCAGGAAGTGTCAGGCGGAGGAAAAGTACTGAGACAAAGTAGTTCCTATTTGTCTCCGTATATCTTTTGACTGGGTTGGAATTTCACTGAAATTCCAACCCAGTCAATATGAGTATTTAATAAAAATTCTTCATGAAATACTAATTTCATCAATTTACAGTGCCTTTAAAAGCAAATTGATGACATACAAATTACTGACTATATAGATAATTTGTATTCTTCAGTTAATGTACAGAAAGCGGTGTGTGGATAGTATCATATCTTATCACCACAAAGGTTGTTCTTTCCATAATTCCAGTCACTCTAGGTGCTTGGATACGTATTGTTTTCTCCGAGGTATATAGGAATTGCTCCAGATAATGTTTCCTTTTTCTATTGGTGATGGTTGGACTTGTGGAATTATAGCATGTTTTTACTTTTGCTGTGTATCTTGATTGATAGTTGGGGTCATCTGAGGTCAACCAACAATATAATTATACAGTTGTAGTAAAAAGGGTGAGGGTATAATCCCTTCACTTTTTTTTTTGTTTGTTTGTTTGTTTGTATCTTGTACCTGGCACATATACACTGACTAAAATAGTCTGGGGAGAGGGTTGGACAGGGATACCAAAAACTTTAAATATTATAAATACGCACAATATATGTTTTAGGTAATCTCAGTTTGTATGCTCTGGAAATTTTAAAGAGACACTATAGGCACCCAAAGCACATCAGCTCATTGAAGGCGCCTGGGTGCAGTATCCCTTTTGCACTTAGATATGTTTTATAGAAACGCAAGAGTTTGTAACCCTTTATTTACTGTGGGTGGGGGGAGGATGTGCGAGGGAGGGGGGAGGCATATGGAGCGAAAGTGCAAGGAATACAGCTTTGTATTCCTGGCACTATAGTATCCTTTTAACTTTGAAGTGTAGTAAAATACAGTGTGACAGAACTAAAAAAAATGGTTTATTACCCTGATTACATGTATTTGTAAAAAAAAAAAAAAAAACATGAAGGCATTTGTACCAAAGGAGTATCCTACAAATGTTATGATACCTTTATGTGAAGATCATACAGTATCAAGCATCTGTGGTATGTAGGACAATTAAAGCAGCTTTTGCAGTCACCAACAAAACGTTTGTGTGCTCCGTGTGCTCAGAGCCTTCCCTGAGTGGTAGAGTGTATCCATTAAAGGACCACTCCAGGGGGGTCCAACAGACTTGTTGCAGGCCCATCATGGGTCTGGCCACAGGTCTGTCTATCTCTATGGGGGAAGATATGTGATGGATGGCCTGATTATTGCACAGGTGTGCCTTAGGCTGGCCACTAAAAAAGGCCACTCTAAAATGTGCCGTTTTATCACAAAGCACAATGCCACAGATGTTGCAAGTTTTGAGGGAGCGTGCAATTGGTATGCTGACTGCAGGAATGTCCACCAGATCTGTTGCCCGTGAAGTAAATGTTAATTTCTCTACCACATGCCGTCTCTTAAGGCATTTCAGAGAATTTGGCAGTACATCCAACCGGCCTCACAACCGCAGAGCACATGTAACCACACCAGCCCAGGATCTCCACATCCAGCATCTTCACCTCCAAGATCGTCTGAGACCAGCCACCCGGACAGCTGCTGCAACAATCGGTTTGCATAACTAAAGAATTTCTGCACAAACTGTCAGAAACCGTCTCAGGGAAGCACATCTGCATGAGATACCGTGACGAGATCCTGAGGTTCATTGTTGTGCCATTAATCCACGACCATCACCTCATGTTGCAGCATGATAACGCACAGCCCCATGTTGCAAAGATCTGTACACAATTCCTGGAAGCTAAAACATCCTAGTTCTTGCATGGCCAGCACACTTACCGGACATGTCACCCATTGAGCATGCTCTGGATTGGCATATATGACAGCGTGTTCCAGGTCCTGCCAATATCCAGCAACTTCACACAGCCATTGAAGAGGAGTGGACTAACATTCCACAGGCCATAATCAACTACCTGATCAACTCTATGCGAAGGAGATGTGCTGCACTGCGTGAGGCAAATGGTGTTCACACCAGATACTGACTGTTTTTTGCCCCCCACCCCCTGAGTTCCCCCAATACAGACAGTAAAACTGCACATTTTACAGTGGCCTTTTATTGTGGCAAGCCTAAGGCACACCTTTGCATTGATCATGCTGTCTAATCAGCATCTTGATATGCGACTGGATTATCTCGGCAAAGAAGAAGTGCTCAATAACACAGATTTAGACAGATTTGTGAACAATATTTGAGAAAAACAGGCCTTTTGTGTACATAGAAAAGGTCTTAGATCTTTGAGTTCAGCTCATGAAAAATGGGTGCAAAAACAAAAGTGTTGTGTTTATAATTTTGTTCAGTGTACAAAATAACCTGCATTAGAAGGAAAGGATATTCAGGGAGACACATAGTAGGGACATCACTATCTTTTTGAAGTTTATATGGCTGTTTTCAACCATGTAAATGTGAAATGAAAACACCTCACCCAGTGTTGTTGGGGGCAGAGCTGTGTATGTACAATGATAAGGATCTCTTTATGGCATAGTTGAGCATGGCTAAGGAGAAAGGCTTCTGGGGTTACGGTTAATGAATCTTAGCATGGATTTTCTCAGTGGGATCACCGCTTAGCTTTTCATAGTGGATCTGATTACTCAACTGAGACTGTACTCATCTATGTATTTGATAGTATCAAGTACTACTGTGGTCCTAACCTTTAGCTGCTGCACTGATAGCGATAGAGTCATCCTCTCTCAAAGTTTTTACCACAGCCCATTCTGCTCCAGTCAAATTATACGGACCCCTCCAAGACCAATTAATCTTAGTCTGTTCCATTTGACATAACCTGATAAAAGATTCCACTGTAGGGTTGATGGTAGGGGGAGAGAACTTACCTTTGTTCTTACATCTCAACAAATCCACTGGACCAAATCCAAGTTGATCGTATCTGTCTGTGTCTCAACCTCATCAGTGTTACCTGCAAAAAATGCTTTCAACCTCAAAATAATTAATTAAGTTATCCAACTGAAGTTTGTTCTTATAAAAAACATGGCACAAAGCCCAGACTCTTATTCAAAACCCCCATCTCACTTACAGGCAGGATCATCTTGAAAATATTGACAACTAGCATCACCATGGTCTCCTCTCTCTCTCTAGATATATCCTGGAGGATGATTTGTGCTGGTGTCTCTCCTGATCTTTGCTGCCTCCAAGGGGTTGTGCTGTTCTGAAAATGATTATAAGAATGGTCGCTATCTCTGTTAGGAATTGATCCTATTGTTAACATGTGTAGCCTAAATTTTATTGTGTCTATCTTTTAGATTGCCAAGTATATAGAATGATATGTGAATTTATTTTGAGTTCTTTCCGTTTAGTTGCACTGGATGTGTAAAATTTATAATAAGCAAAAATGTGAATTTTATTTCCTCATGTTTAGCATTTCATTTACACTTAATGTTGTGTTACGTATCCATAGAGTATATTGAAAGAAATCATTTTCTGACCATTAATAAACAATATAGAATATGTGTAGGGACACTTAAATTACAGTAGAGCACACACATAGCACAAATTCTAGATTTATTTTGGTTCATAACTTCAACAAGTACCTCTGTCTTTAAGGGGTCAATAAGGCTAAAACCATAACATTCATTTAAAAGTTGTATTGGTGACTGAAGGGTGTGGCTTGAAACAGGGCATTTGGAAATAAAACAATGTGCAATTTTTTTTCTAAAGCTTTGGACAGAGAGAAATCTCACCAGTGAAGGTGTTAAATAAATCAGTGGGAAATGCATTATAGATCACAATAAAAAACCCAAAAACCCATTAAAGTAACGTGTATTTTGTATGTTTTTAATTTAATTTTAAGTTCGAGTTACATCATAGCACATGTGCTTTATCTTTACTTGATAAGCAATGACAGTCCAAGACTAACATTAAATCACTAACATGAGCGCCAAGTGCCTGTTTTTTTTTTTGCAACAGATGGGCTATTCGCTAAGGCAAGAGGTACATGGAATTTATAAGGGGATTGTCTGTCTTGGTCCAAAATAACTAAGCTGGGAAATTGCTCTAGTTGGAGATTTTTGCCAATTCAGCATTTTTAAAATATTACAATTCCTGGTATATTAGATAGCTGAAGCTCTTTCTGAAGATACATCATTTTAGTGCTTATTCTCTGCATGACTAGTCACTCAATTGATATAAAACAACAATTATATAATAGGGCCCACTAAAAAAATTATTAATAATCAACAAGAAAATAATGATACATAACATATGAAAAGGGTGGTCACTAAATAAGTCTAACCCTTTAAAGTCTAAAGAACTCAAGTATTGTAATACATAGGATTTCTGTACACCGGGCGGGTACCTCCGCCAAGCTCGCTTCCTAGCTGGAACCGGGAAACCTGAAGTGCCTCTGTCCCAGTCACTGGAGCTTTGCTGCACGACAAGGCTGCAGCTCTCCTTCCAGGCAGGGGTCATCCCCTCTGCCTATTCCGCTGCAGCTTTCCTTCCAGGCAGGTATTGTCCCCTCTGTCTATTCCGCTGCAGCTCTGCTTATAGTGATTGCTATTGCCTTTACAAAGGCACTTGCGGCTCTCAGGCCTAGCTCTCTTGATTTATCCCAGGGCTAGAAGAATCATGCAGCCAGCCATCAGATCCAAAGATTCTTTTACTGGGATCCATAAAAATCCACACAGGACACTGTTCCAAAAGGAAATAACAAAAAATACTTTATTTTACTTGCGACTAGCCCATACGTTTGTTACATAAAGCTTGCTGTGACAACTTCCTTAAAATACAAATAACCATATCATACCAAACAACATACAGCAACCTATTACAACACAATGACATTTACAAGGAGATGGGGAAGACAATAATCAACACAAAATATCTCTCCTGCCTGCGGAATTAACAATATGCAAATCGACCCAAATATGCAAATTAACAAGCATTGCTATTCAGGTAGTGCATATAGCTGTTGCTACTAACAGACAGGGCCGGCTTTAAACAGACAGGGCCGGCTTTAACCCCTTAAGGACACATGACATGTGTGACATGTCATGATTCCCTTTTATTCCAGAAGTTTGGTCCTTAAGGGGTTAACATTGATTGGACCCTGGGCAAGCATTTGTTTGGGCCCTCTGGATCCTGCCCTCTCCCCCCCCCCACACACACTTTTTACTCTCTGGCATGCAATCATGCCCTCCACCCCAACACAGTGGCAGAACTAATGTAGACAGGGCCCTGGTGCAAGACATTGTTTTTAGCCTCCCCTCTAGCGCAAGAGCAGAGAAAAGATAGATCCTCATCTGTTGTACAATTCCCACAATGCTATGCCAGCTGGGGATCTACCATTTGGCCATTCTTGCAGGGCTGTATTTGTGAGCAGTGTTTGTGAGCATGTTGTTGTATAGAGTATGTGTGTTCATGTAGGGTGTAGTATTGGTGTTTTAAGTGTAGGGATGTGTTTCTATATACTTTTTGAGTTTGAATTCAGGGGCAGGGCCGGACTGGCCCACCGGGATACCGGGAAATTTCCCGGTGGGCCGTCGGCACCTGGGGCCGGGGTGACCTGCGGCCGCAGGGAGAACTTGATTGGCGGCCGCAGGGGAAGCTCTTCTTGGCCGGCGGCCGCTGGGGGAGCAGGCTGTTCTGTCTCTGCTCCCCCTCCCTCGCGGGCTAGAAAGAGACCGGAGCCGGAATATGACGTCATATTCCGGCTCCGGTCTCATTAAGCTGCACGCGAGGGAGGGGGAGCAGAGACAGAACAGCGTGCTCCCCCAGCGGCCGCCGGCCCAGAAGAGCTTCCCCTGCGGCTGCCAGCACAGCGATCAGTCTGCCCACCCACAGGTACCAAAAAGTATGTATGTCAGTGTGTGTGTGTGTGTCTGTCATGCTGTGTGTGTGTGTCTGTCATGCTGTGTGTGTGTGTGTGTCTGTCATGCTGTGTGTGTGTGTGTCTGTCATGCTGTGTGTGTGTGTGTCTGTCATGCTGTGTGTGTCTGCCTGTGTCATGCTGTGTGTCTGCCTGTGTCATGCTGTGTGTCTGTCTGTGTGTGTCTGTCTGTGTCGTCTGTGTCACGGTGTGTCTGTATCATGGTGTGTGTGTCTGTGTCATGCTGTGTGTCTGTCTGTGTCATGCTTTGTCTGTCTGTGTCATGCTGTGTCTGTCTGTGTCATGCTGTGTGTGTGTGTGTCTGTTTGTGTCACGGTGTGTCTGTATCATGGTGTGTGTCTGTCATGGTGTGTGTCTGTGTCATGCTGTGTGTTTGTGTCTGTGTCATGCTGTGTGTGTGTGTGTGTCATGCTGTGTGTGTGTCTGTGTCATGCGGTGTGTGTGTCTGTGTCATGCTGTGTGTCTGTCTGTGTCATGCTGTGTGTGAGTCTGTGTCATGCTGTGTCTCTGTCTGTGTCATGCTGTGTCTCTGTCTGTGTCATGCTGTGTCTCTGTCTGTGTCATGCTGTGTGTCTGTCTGTGTCATAAGGTGTGTCTGTCTGTGTCATGCGGTGTGTCTGTATGTGTCATGCGGTGTGTCTGTCTGTGTCATGCTGTGTGTCTGTCTGTGTCATGCTGTGTGTGGGTCTGTCTGTGTCATGCTGTGTGTGTGTCTGTCTGTGTCATGCGGTGTGTCTGTCTGTGTCATGCTGTGTGTGTGTGTCTGTCTGTGTCATGCTGTGTGTCTGTATCATGGTGTGTGTGTCTGTCATGGTGTGTGTGTGTGTGTGTCTGTCATGGTGTGTGTGTGTGTGTGTGTCTGTCATGGTGTGTGTGTGTGTGTGTCAGTCGTGGTGTCTGTGTTTTTAAAAATAATGTTTTACTCACCTTTTTTTTTTTCCAACGTCGTGCTGGTCTCTGCCTCTATGACTGAGATCATCAAGCTTGATGATCTCAGCCAATCCGAACGACACAGGAAGCGCCTCTAGTGACCTTCTGATTGTCTGTCACTAGAGGTGTCACTAGGAAGCAATGTAAACACTGCCTTTTCTCTGCAAAGTCAGTGTTTACATTCAAAAGCCTGCAGGGACAGGCTATAGACACCAGAAACACTACATTAAGCTGTGTGTGTGTGCGCCTGCTAGTGAGCTTGCTTGCTTGCGTGTGTGTGTGTGTGTGTGTGTGTGCCTGCTAGTGAGTGAGCTTGGGTTTTTATGTCAATGAGCTTATGTATATTAGTGAAATTGTTTGTCTATGAGGCTGTGTATCAATGAGCTTGTGTGTGTCAGTGAGATTGTCTGTGTCTGCATGTGAGTATGCTTACTGTATAATTAAATGTTTTACTCTGAAAGGACCAATATATTATATTAGAAAAAGCAATATATATATATATATATATATATATATAACATAACTCTATTATCTGGGGTGGCAAGACATAGCCTTACATATTACATGCAACAATATATGGCGCAATGACTTATGGGGCTGGCATAGATTTTTTTTTCCAGGGCTGCTTTGTATCCCCAGTCCGGCCCTGTTCAGGGGTGTGTTTGCATGTTGTGTTTGATTGCCGTGATGTATGCATTAGCACACTGATACATGCACACATCTGGACACATGCACACACTGACATAGACTGGCGTATACACACACAGCCACATACATAAATACACGTGCACACACAGAGATAAAAACACTTTCACATCCACACACAGAGATACACACTTACACACACTGACACAGATATGTACACACACTAAGATACACACAGAAACACAGGTACACATGCAGGGGTGCATTTGTGTGCAGTGTTGGCGTAGGAATGCTGGGATGTATGCATAGTCACACAGATGCACACTTACACAAACACTGAGATACACACAGGAACACAGATACACATGCAGTGGTGTATTTGTGTGCATTGTTAATGTTGGAAAGCAGGGGTGTATTTGTGTTAGATGGGATGTATGCATTGCCACACGCATAGATACACACTTACACATACTGACACTCATACACACACAGGTACACATACAAACTGACACACAGGTATACATACAGATACACAAACACTGACACAAAGGTACACGTACACTGACACAAACACAGCCAGATAAACACACACTGACACAAACAGCCAGATACACACTGACACACACAGTCAGATACACACACAGTGTCAGATACACACACACACACAGTCAGATACACACACACAGAGTCAGATACAAACACAAACACAAACACAGCCAGATACACACACAGTCAGTCAGATACACACACAACAGATACACACACACACACACACATACACAGTGTGTATCTGACTGTGTGTGTACCGGTTGGCTACTCAGACCTGGCTGCGGGCCCACAGGCAGGGCCGCCATCAGGGGGTGACAACCGTGACAGTTGTCACGGGCCCGGCGGCCCTGGGGGGCCCGGACTGCTCTGGCAGTCCTGGGCCCCACTTTCCCTCCCTGCACACATAGATCGTGAATATCGCGATCTATGTGTGCAGCCGCGGGCCCCCTGCTCCCTGTTACCGCATAGGGGGCCCAGGCCTCCAGCCTCTTCTCTTCTCCTCCCGGCTAATAACTCTCGCGAGACCCGGTTGCCATGGCAACGCTCCGCGGGTCTCGCAAGAGATATTGGAGGAGAGAAGAGGAGAAGCTGGAGGCCTGGGCCCCCTCTGCGGTAACAGGGAGCCGGGGGGCCCCACCATGCCACCGAACCACCGGGGATGGAATCTCCCCCCTCCCTAGACACAGGTAAGCAGGGAGGGGGGAGAAACCATTTAATTAATTAAATTTTTTTTTTTTTTTGAAATAATGTTAAAATGACCCCCCCTCCCCCTCCTCATTGCAAATTTACACACACACACACTACATACACTGACACAACACACACACTGCATACACTGACACAACACACACACACACTACATACACTGACACAACACACACACTGCACATACCAACACAACACACACTGCATACACTGACACAACACACACTCTGCATACACTGACACAACACACTCTGCATGCACTGACACAACACACTCTGCATGCACTGACACAACACACACTGCATACACTTACACAACCCACACTTTGCATACATTGACACAACACACTCACCGCATACACTAACACAACACACACTCTGCATACACTGACACAACACACACACCGCATACACTAACACAACACACACACCGCATACACTGACACAACGCATACACTAACACAACACACACACCGCATACACTAACACAACACACACACACTGCATACACTGACACAACACACACTCTGCATACACTGACACAACACACTGCATACACTGACACAACACACTGCATACACTAACACAACACACACTGCATACACTAACACAACACACTCTGCATACACTGACACAACACACACTGCATACACAAACACACACACTGCATACACTAATACAACACACACTGCATACACTAACACACACAGTGCATACACTAATACAATACACACACTGCATTCACTAATACAACATGCACTCTGCATACACTACACACTAACACACTCACTGCATCCACTATACTGACACACACTCTGCATTCGCTACACATTACCACACTCTGCATTCACTACACTAACACACACTCTGCATCCGCTACACACTAACACACTCTGCATTCACTACACTAACACACACTGTGCATCCGCTACACACTAACACACTCTCTGCATTCACTACACTAACACAGACTCTGCATCCGCTACACACTAACACACTCTCTGCATTCACTACACATTAACACACTTTCTGCATTCACTACACATTAACACACTCTCTGCATTCACTACACTAACACACTCTCTGCATTCACTACACTAAGACACTCTCTGCATTCACTACACATTAACACACTCTCTGCATTCACTACACTAACACACTCTCTGCATTCACTACACTAACACACTCTCTGCATTCACTACACTAAGACACTCTCTGCATTCACTACACATTAACACACACTCTGCATTCACTACAAATTTACACACACACTACATTCATTACACTGACACACTCTGCATTCACTACACCCTAACACACACTCTGCATTTATTACACACTAACACACACTCTGCATTCACTAAACTATGCACACACTCTGGATTCACTATACTGACACACACTCTGCATTCACTACACTAACATACACTCTGCATCACCTGTACACACAGCATCCACTACACAAACATCCTGTATTCACAGTACACACACTACATCCACCACAAATTGAAACATTCTGCATTCACTATACACAGACACTGTGTCTAATACACACACTACATCCACTACAGACACTGCATCCACTAAACACATTTCATCTAGTACATACAAACACTACATCCACTACACAAACACACACTACATCACTGTACACACACTACATCCACTACTCAAACACTCTCTGCATTCACTACACATTAACACTCTGCATTCACTACACTAACACACACTCTGCATCCGCTACACACTAACACACCCTCTGCATTCACTACACATTAACACACACTCTGCGTTCACTACACATTTACAAACACTCTGCATTCGCTGCACTAACACACACACTACATTCATTACACTGACACACTCTGCATTCACTACACACTAACACACACTCTGCATTCATTACACACTAACACACACTCTGCATTCACTAAACTATGCACACACTCTGGATTCACTATACGACACACACTCTGCATTAACTGTACACACAGCATCCACTACACAAACATCCTGTATTCACAGTACACACACTACATCCACCACAAATTGAAACACTCTGCATTCACTATACACAGACACTGCGTCTAATACACACACTACATCAACTACAGACACTGCATCCACTAAACACATTTCATCTAGTACATACAAACACTACATCCACTACACAAACACACACTACATCACTGTACACACACTACATCCACTACTCAAACACACTCTGCGTTCACTATACACACTACATCTGCTACACTAACACACTGTGCATTCACTGCACAAACAGTATCTAATACACACAAACACTACATCCATTACACACATTCTAATTCACTTACACTATACACACCACATTCAGTCCCGCATCATTGTCAGCGGACTAGGTAGGGCGTGGGCGGGCCCGGGAGGGAGGGGTCGGGTGGGGGGGGCCCAGACCTTGTGCTTTGTCAGGGGCCCCAAAATTTCTGATGGCAGCCCTGCCCACAGGGCAGCTGCTTTAGACACCCAAGGAGCAACAGGGTCCGGGGCAGCTGCCCCGTTTGCCCCTTGTTAAAGGAGGCCCTGCTAACAGATGTTACTATGCAGGCTCCATAGCCAAATCCACCTAGTTGGTAGCAAGCATCAGCAGGACAAGAGAGCACACAAACAATTAACAATAAATACCTAATACACATACAATACGCACACCTTGCACCCACAATGGGCACAGGGTGGCTTAAACATAGGAGTCAACCAGGGATCTAATTGAAGTATCCATCTTATGATCGCAGTGATGGTGACTACCGTCACACACACCCAATCAGAGAAGTCAAGAATTTTAAAAATTAGCAACTTTACTTCAAATATTCGATACATATTCATTAAACATAGTAAATCAAGTCACCAGACTCTGCATGAATAAATAGATCAAACGGAAAAAAATTCAATATGTATATTCGGCTAAGAGCAATCACAACTATATATAATACATATAATGGCATAGGCAGTGCAATGCATGAAACATAAAATAATAGATATAATATTATAAAGAAAAATACCCACAATATATATATATATATATATATATATATATATATATAAATCAACAAAAGAATACTACATACCAAATCAAAATAGAAAAACAGAAAACATTTAGATATAAAATGCTAAGAGAAAAAGGAGATGCAACAGGTCACTAAAGAAAAAAAAATAGATATCCCCAAGGTTTTGGCGCATAGTCTTTGTCAAGGGAGTACTCAATTCAACCTGATTGCATTGAATTGCCTTCTTTGAACCAGGGCATGTTATCTCTCAGGGTAGGAGCCAGTGCATTCTTTGTGGTAACAATTGTGTGCTTGAACATGCCAGATTAGTTTGCTTTTCTTAATCTTGTCAAGATACCCTTAAATGTCTTATCAGACAGGTCTTATCTGTGTCTGCCTAATATGGTAGTAGACTAGATTCCTCAACCATCAATTCACTACTTAACTCCTGTATTGAAATGGAAACACCAAATGTATGAAGATTGTGGAAAATCTTTTGAAATTCACATGATTTGGCTCTGCAATCTGGATATTTAAGAGAAAATTATGGCTGAAGTCCCATTCGGTACAATATATTGCTAACATCAACACACACATGAATCCTTCGCAAAGCATTGGATTGAAATATCAATCTCTTATCTTGCCTACAAGTAAGCAATTTGCAAACTAAATCAACACATTTTGCCCAACAGTAGAGCAAGGAGCCAGCTGGCAAAAGGTTCATTAAAGAATAAAAAAAAAAAAAAGCTATGCGTGATTTACAAATGTGGCAGTTGGCCAGTTACTATTTCTCAACCACTGCATGTATTAAAAAAAATCAATCGGGTGGGGAGGCAATTTGTCTCCTAGCTAGCTAGTAGCAGGGCTAACGAGACCCTGCACTTATATCCAAACCCCAGCCAATAGACTGTGGATAGTGACATAACTACCAATCAGAATTGATTGCACCTATTTTAAGATGAAGCTAAAGGCCATTTAAAGAAATTGTCACTTCACCGAATTTTTTATATCATATTTACCCATCCCTATATTGAACATGTAGAAATCCAACCATATTTATCAACCATTTGGGTACCTCTGTAGCAGCTCCATGCCCATCATTGTTCTAAGCCAGGGGTCCTCAAACTCCGGCCCCCCAGATGTTGCTGAACTACAACTCCCATGATTCTCCGGCTAATTCAAAGAATCATGGGAGTTGTAGTTCAGAAACATCTGGGGGGCCGGAGTTTGAGGATCCCTGTTCTAAGCTCTGTCCTTGCATCTGGCAGTCAGCACATAGAAAGCAAACAGAGAACTGGAGAAATGATAGAATGTTGTTTCTATTTATTCTATTCATCTGCAGTATTTGCCTTCTGATAAGTGGATTAATGTAATTTGGTCATATAAATTTAAAAGAAAAAAAGAGGATCTTGGAAGAAAAGGATAACCCAGGTTACAACTGATTTGTAATGCTTTACTGAATGCTGTAAATTCCAAAGAAGTGACATTTCCCATTTAAACTGTTTTAAATCATTGCGATATTGTCTCTGCAGAGTCTTCCAAGCAGCAGGCCCATTGTCTGGGCTCCTGCCTGGTAACTTGCTATGCTTACAGGTGCCCCTGTGGACGAGCCGACTGCGTATAATTCAAACTATACTGTATTTTTTGTGATTTCAAAAGGAAGCTGAACATCTGCTCAACATTTTTATGTGCTTTTGAAAAGATTATCATTTTTATTTTTAATTTCTCACAGAATATCTGTGGTGTGTGCAGTTTATCTTGCTGACCTTCTGATGTAGTGAACAGGTTGTCCTCACATAGCAGGTAATGGATCATAACCTTTTTTTTTTTTACTTCTGGCAAAATGGCTCTTGGTCAACCTCCTGGCTTGGGCATACCTCTGAGAACTATTTCCAGTTATTTTGTTAAAATTTAAAACATGATGAGGACTTGACTCAGCTTGTGAGGATGCCCAATCTGGGTGAAACGTGTCAAGTAGTATTTGTGCACTTTATTCCCTAATTATTGTTTATGCTAATATATATATATTTGTATGCTAATATATATATATATATGAGTGGTTTACTAGCTTTGTTGTATACAGCAAACACAGACTCAAAGGAATCCATGTTTAAAATGGAATGAGGCAAAAATTTGATTTTTTTTTTGTTGAACTAATTTGAATATGCCCACCCAGAATCCTTTGCAGTTGTAACATCACTGCAAATTTGTGATTTCTGTGGGAAAAGCAGGTCTTATGGCTTGACAGGTGTGCAGACTTTTGTTTAACATTGTATTTCAATCACAATTTTTTCCCACCATAACTTTTTAGGTTTTTGCTTCGCAAGTAATGCCAAGCCTCAGTAGAAAGCCAGTTGCCAACCTCATGCTGATGATTTGCATTAACAGTGAAACAGCTGTCCATGAGTGGTTCACTGGCTTTGCATCTTTTCCTAAGTTGTGTTTCAGAGTTTTTGTATACAGGTACTCCTCACTTACTGACCGGGTTCCGTTCCTACCGGTTGTAGAACAAATTGGTTGGTGAGGAGTTAAGGGACATTTCCCCGAACATAGACAAATGCACAAGAGCAGGGAATCCTTCTAATCTATGCTCTAGGAAATTTCCCTAAACATAGATTAGAGGGATTCCCTGCTCTGTTGCGTTTGTCTATGTTTGGGGAAATGCCCCCCGAACATAGACGAACACAGCAGATCAGGGAATCTCTCTAATTCCCATGATGGCTCTCAGTTACCACCCCTCGAGAGTCCTGGTCGTAAGTGCGAGCCGTCATAAAACAGGTAGGTCGCAAAACGAGGACCAACTGTACAGCAAACACAGACTCAAAGGAATCCATGTTTAAAATGAAACGAGGCAAAAATGTGATTCTTTGTTGAACTAATTTGCATATGCCCAACCAGAATCCTTTGCGGTAGTAACATCACTGCAAATTTTTATTTAACATTGTATTGACTATCCACAACTACAGCTTAATTGAATTTGTTCTGGTGAGTAGAATCATTACCTTCAGGCTTTTTGCTGTAAACACGGTCTTTTCAGAGAAAATGCAGTGTTTACATTACAGCCTAGTGATAACTTCACTGGCCACTCCTCAGATTGCCTAAAATGCATCCAAACATTCAGTGTCTCCACCCTCTGCATGCAGACATTGAACTTTCCTCATAGAGATACATTGATTCAATTCATCTCTATGAGGAGATGGTGATTGTCCAGGGCTGTGTTTGAATCATGCTTGCTCTGCCCCTAATCTGCCTCTTTGAAGCTCTGTGATTGGATCAGGCTACCACTTCTGATGAAGTCAGCAGACTGCTTGTTTTTCTGAGGGGCCCAAAGTGGCTAGATGGTGGTTTTAACACCATAGGGTCAGGAATACATGTTTTTGTTCCTTACCCTACAGTGATCCTTTAATAGGTTTCATTTTCAAAAATCATTACCCTAATATTGCCCTGTTCGATATATTTTTCTGTATTTGGGTAGTTCCTTCTTTAGGCCCAATTCTATTAGAGGAGACAAATTGTTTTTATAATAAACCGTTTTAATTGATTCATGTTATATTGCCATTTTCATTATACTGCAGTACGGTTAATTGAGAAACAGGCTCCATTACTTACAAAAGCCAAGTCTCTTGGCCAATAACATACAACTTGTCATGTTGCATGTAACTCTTGTCCTTTACTTTTTGGGTGAGGTTTAACCAATATTCGTTGATCTTTTCTGATCTGGAACAAAACATATATATTACAGAATAGTGCAGCCTGTTTTTACTTATGGAACAGAAACAGCAAAAGAAAGAAGCTTAGCACTCAAGGGCAGTAAAAAGAATGGACTCCAGCATCTGAGGGCACTAGAGTCCACAAACAGATTATAGCACAATGAATGAGCTGTCTAAGTTAAACCCTGATGAAAAAACTCAAACAATGGTGCTTTTTAGCAAATAAAAAGGTTTATTTGTATTGCTTAAAAAAGAACACACAGTGTAACAAGGCAACATGTTGAAATTACCACTTTAACAAAAAAACAAAACAAATGAATGTGACATAGTAACCCAATGCATTTCATGCAATTGTTCTTGGGTGCAATAGATACTGGTAGACCATGAAATTCAAAGGGACACATAGTGACCAGAACAACTACAGCTTCATGCAGTTGCTCTGGAGTCCATAGCCTGTCAATGCAGGCTTTTTAATGTAAACACTACATTGGTGCCTAGTAACATATCTAGTGGGTGCTTCCTAGTCCAGCGCTGCACAGCGTGTTCGGAGTCTCCACCTGTATAGAACTCCCATGGGTAGTCCGCATCAGTTGAAGATTTCAGCTTACCACCAGCCGCCTGAGAAAACTTTAAACATACTTTGATGGCAGGAAGGAAAGAAGACAGGGCAGCGATGTCAGGTATCAGGAAACAACCTTGGGATTAAAATGTGGGAAAATGGCTTAACCCCAAAGGTAAACCTTTTCCATCTTGCAAACTTGAATATATTCACATATATATCTATTCACACTTTATAGGTTCACAAAATGGAGGTAAGCTAGGCACTATATTTTTATAATAAAAGAAAAAGTACTGTAGTCTTCCATTATATCTAATGTAAACCTACATTGATCAGCCATAACATTAAAACCATTAAAACCGGCTGCCTAATATCGTGTAGGTCCACCTGCTACTGCCAAAACAGCTCTAATATGGCGAGGCATGGACTCCACAAGACCTCTCAATGTGTCCTGTGGTATTGGGCACCAAGACATTAGCAGCAGATCCTTTAAGTACTGCAAGTTGCTAGGTGGGGCCTCCATGGATCGTATCTGTTGTTCCAGCACATCCCACAGATTCTCAATCGGATTGAGATCTGGGGAATTTGGAGGCCTAGACAACACCTTGAACTCTTTGTCATGTCCCTTTAAACTATTCCTGTACATTTTTTGCAGAGTGGCAGGCTGCATTATCCTTTTAAAATAGGCCACTGCCATCAAGGAACACCATTGCCATGAAGGGTTGTATGTGGTGTGACATCCACGTGAATGCCGGTACCCAAAGTTTCCCAACAGAACTTTGACCAGAGCATAACACTGCCTCTTCCGGCCTTCTTTCTTCCATAGTGCATCCAACTGCCATGCCCCAGGTAAATGACACCCACTACATAGCCATACACCTGATCTAAAAGAAAACATGATTCATCAGACCAGGCCATCTTTTTTATTGCTCCATGGTTCAGTTCTAATGCTCACATACCCATAGAAGGTACTTTCGGCAGTGGATAGGAGTCAGCATAGGTACTCTGACTGGTCTGTGGCTACGCATCACCATAAGAAGCAAACTGCAAAGCACTGTGTGTTCTGACACCATTCTAGGGACACTCCAGGTACCAAATCGACTTCAGCTAAAAACCTCAAGGGGTTAAACTGCTCTAGAATGGTTTAACCCCTAAGTTGCTTCCAGTGGCGATGTCTACACTCCCTTCCCCCCCCCCCCCCCCCCCCCCCCCCCCCCATCCCCACCCGACATCTCGCTACAGAATTTACAGATTCAGGAGTGCTGCTGGGCAGGGGCGTTGCTGATTGACTGAGAGCAGTCAGTTGACGCTCTTAGCCAATCAGTGACTCACCATTTACTAAGCTGGCTTGAAAAGAAATGTTGGTCTGTCTCAAAGCTATGCAGTGTAAAACAAAACCACAATCAAGTGTAAGATAGCATGAACAAAGTCTGTTTAACCCATCCCTTACAACATCACATCAATGATTTATCACATTCATATATATACACACATCCTAATGTACCAATATTTGTTAAGAGAGACTGTTATTGGGTCCAAAGGTAGACTTGGTAAGAGAAACATTATTCATTTCTTCTCATCTCTCTGCACTTTGAATAGACACATCACCCTTTGTGCAATATGCTCTCACATCCTGATAACTTGTTTGCTACATTATGTTGGAATGCTAACAATGTAAGATTGTAGCATACAGTTTGTTTGTGGTGTGACCTTGACCATGACCATAGGATGCAGGAAGGATGAATGGGATTGGCCTCCTCTGAAAATTGGCTGGGTAGAGTGTGAGATGGGACAGATCAACCCCAGGTTATGCTACTAGTATACTTTACTGTCTGATATACGAGAAAAAATAAAAATATAAACAAATAAAATAAACTAAAGACAAAATAAAAGTTCTAATCCAAGAGATATTAAAAATATAAAATAAAACAATATTTTTCTACTTCAAATTTAGTTAAAGCAGTTGTTAGTAAATGTGGATTATTTGGCAAAGGCAAGACAACTGGAGCATTACATATTAGGTTGTTATAAATATAAAGAATAAATATATATGCCCGTGAACACATTTTATTACCAATGAGATAGTGATCAAAGTGAGTTAATGTTCGAGGCAGAGGCTCATCTTTGTTTTCATGGCACCTGGGGCAGAAATTTATTTTGTCAGTTGTAAAATTGGTCTCACTCTGAGCCTCCAATCATTTTTTGACATTTAAATTACACACATACACACATTCATATACATACACATTCATATTTATACATTCATATATATACACACAGACACACACGTTGATATACATTCACACAGACCCATATACATGGACACATGTAAACACATACATCCATACAAACACACACACACACACACACACACAGACTTACACATGCATGCTCATTCACACACACACACACACACACAAACATTCATATACACACAGACTCATATACAAAATAATACTAGAACGAGATTAAGTATTTAAAGAGTTCTTGTTAATGAGTAGCGGCCACATTAGAGGGTTCTCTTCTTGGCTGATGTAATGAAAGTTTTCACAGTTGGATAGGCGTTGCGCTTCCAATTGGTGTATATGTAAGACCAAAAAAAAAAAAAGAATCCAATGGTGCAGTATATGTAGACACTGGATAAAAGGAATGTGGAAAACCTGTCTTAACAGCATTATAGGCCCCCCCAGACAAAGCAGTTCTCTAGGGGCCCTGGATACACAAGTACTCACAGGAATAACAATTAAATTATCAATAAAATGAATCTTATATTTTTTGGTTGCTTCAACAAAATCAGTGTTTAAACATTAAAAAACATGCTGTGTAGCAGAGATTAATTCACACAAACCTTTGGACAATATAACAGGAGCCTTGAAGTTGAAAAACAAGAAGTTCAACATAAAAATGGCGCTCAGTTGGTAAATCATACCTAGTTACATAGCTGAAAAGAGACTTGCATCCATCAAGTTCAGCCTTATGTTTTTCCTGGTAAAAGGAAGGTAAGGGCTGCGCCAAAACATACAATGTGGAATAATACAATGAGCTGCAACATTTGCAAAAATATGAGAGAATACAACAACACAAAAAAAAATTAAACAAAAAAAAGATTCAAATATCAGAAAAAAAAGTCCAATTAGAAGGATCTTACAAAGATCAAATATTGAATAAAGTGCTTGATCGGGAGTAGTATCCTCACTGCCTTTATCCGGATGAATTCACTCATACGAAAGACAAAATCAGATACAAGAAATCAATAGTGCAATATGAATAGTCCAATAATAGTCCCCGACGGCACGCCTATATCGTGCTTATTTAAATTACCCAATTTCCTTATTCTTGATGTCGACCGGGGCTATTGGCATGCTGACATCAAGACTACATCCCCCAAGCAGCTTAGATGTCGCCACCATTAACAAGCTAACGCCCATACTTCTCGGGTGCATTTTAGACGGGTCTCCGCCCAATATTATGTTTCTAAATGTATCTCTGTCAGTTAACGCAATTAGCGTGCCGACAATACAAAACTACTTTTCCCATGGAAGCAAAGCGATATTATGCTGTGAAATCACGGAGGTCACGTGATTTTAATAATAAACCTATAACTTAAGAAAGACACCTTGTTTTTATACTAAAATAAATCCCCAACTATTACAGTTCATAAGCTGAGTACCTATAGAGGTTTAAACTCTTTTAAAGTTTTTATTTATTATGTGTATTCTGATTGGCTGTCCATAGTTTTGGCGCCAATTTTAATCAGTTCTACCCCTATTTAAACCTATACTGCCAGGTACGGTGTGTTATTCAATTTTGATGAAGCCTTGAGGCGAAACGCATTGTCGAATTTTATTGTGTATTGTAATAAAGATTTTTTTTGGTCACTCTTGTGCCAACTATCTTTTTTATACACTTATTTTTTACTTGGCATTTTTAGTATCCTTTACTCAAAGAAATCCTAGGTAGGGATCATACCACCAACGCTGTTACCAAAGAGCAGTTAGTCTGCTCTTCACTTGTGAGTACTATTTTAGTTATTTTAATATTGTTGCTTTTATTCGGTGAGCACTATTAGTTGTCTCTTTTTACCCTTTTCCCGAGTGTGAAACTTACAGCATATCCTAAAAGCGGGGATTATACCGTTTTACGCTCTTCACACTAGAGCTAGTTATAGCTCTATCAAATGTGAGTTTATTTCCATCTATTCTACAAACAAATATATTGGACTATTCATATTGCACTATTGGTTTCTTGTATCTAATTTTGTATCTGATTTAAAAGAAGAAAAACTACCACAACAAATTAGAGGGACAAAGGTTTAAAAATAATATCAGGAAGTATTATTTTACTGAGAGGGTAGTGGATGCATGGAATAGCCTTACAGCTGAAGTGGTAGAGGTTAACACAGTAAAGGAGTTTAAGCATGCGTGGGATAGGCATAAGGCTATCCTAACTATAAGATAAGGCCAGGTACTAATGAAAGTATTTAGAAAACTGGGCAGACTAGATGGGCTAAATGGTTCTTATCTGCCGTCACATTCTATGTTTCTATGTCTTTCATATGAGTGAATTCATCCGGATAAAGACAGTGAGGATACTACTCTCGATCAAGCACTTTATTCAATATTTGATCTGAGTAAGATCCTTCTAATTGGACTCTTTATTCTGATAATTTAATCTTTTATTCGTTTTAATTTTTTCGTGTTGTATTCTCTCATATATTTGCAAATTTTGCTGCTCATTGTATTATTTCACATTGTACGTTTTGACGTAGCACTTACCTTCCTTTTTCCACTATCTTTGTACTTTTAGGGTTTGAGGGAACTCCCTTTTAGGGTTGCTGGCCATTTGTTAATTAGCGCTCACTCTTTTTTCTTGTTATATGTTTTTGCTGTTGATATAGACTGAGATGGCACAGTATGAAATTCTGAATTATTTATTATTAATCAAATGTTCAGCACAAACAAAATTTATTTGCAGAGAAATGCTTTATAATTGGCTTGAATGGTCTTTAGGATGTAATTCTCTCGGGCAACTGTGATGCATGCCCATGCGTTAAAACGGCTCGGCTTAAAGTACTTTAAAGCGTCAGTCTAACCATCATAACTATTACATCCTGTTGTAGTTGTTATGGTGCAAGTACAGTGAGAGAATAAAGTATTTTATCCCCTGCTGATTTTGAACGTTTGCCCACTGACAAAGAAATAATCAGTCTCTAATTTTACTGGTAGGTGTATTTTAACAGTGAGAGACAGAATAGCAAAACCAAATCCAGAAAAACGCATGTCAAAAAAGTTATAAATTGGGGCGGGGCCTGACCACAGAGCCGAGAGGACGCTTGCCTCAGGGGCTCCGGCTCATTCATGCAATTAAAGCGAATTTAAGTAAAGAAAATGGTGATTAAGCGGCAAATAAAGGTCTCCCAGCACAAAGGGACACCGAGGTGCACACGCAGATACCAGTCAAGTGGCAAAAAAGAGATACGCACCCGGCACCCTGGCAAGGCCTATCAGCATGGTGGATGCGGGAGAGGCGGCCACTCTCCTGCTCCCCAACACGACTGGAAACTGGATCTGGGGCCTTCGTTCCCCCCCCCCCTGTGGCCCGGTGGGGGTTATCCCGGGCCGTCCCCAAGCATCTGAGACCGCTAAAGCGACGGGCACTTCTTCAGATTCAACAAATATGGCGGATGCCATGAGGCACTTTGACACAACTGAAGACCAGCCAGATATCTTGGTTAGGCTGGACAGAGCTTTTGCCTGTTCTGGCGCAACCTGGAGGAGAGAATGCATCTCGCTGCCCAACAGCAGCCTAATGATCACTCACCTCCATTGCCATCCCTAAACAAGCGAAAGACGCCTGCAACTCCAGAGAAGATGAAGGCCCCAAAATGGCGGCGAGGTGGGAGGATCCCGTCGCTCCAGCGCACCCTCACATGGCGCCTCAGACGGGGACACATTCGCACAAGCACTCCGAGCACCCAGAAGACACCCACGCAGCAGAGCCGACAGCAGACCACAAGCATACCTACAAGCACTGCTCCTAAGGGCAAGCTCCACGGAGACTCAGCACGGATTTCTGACAGTGACCGGAGCGGGCAGCCTATCTACCCACACACCGCCAGTCCGACGGGAATGCGGTACACATCACCGCTGCAACTGTCAGCGCGAGAGGCTCACCCAACAAGGCATTGGATGAGTCAACTCAAGAAGGGGACTTAATGTTAGGCAAAGTGCCCAAAACTCCCTACCAGATGAACTCCCACGACTGCATTTGCCTCCAGACTGGTCAGATACAGTGAGCTGTTCTTATGCAAACCTGCACTGGCAGTAACCTGGGGTATTCTTGTACTCATTTGTTTAACTATTATTTTTATCATAGTTTCTCTTTCCTTGTTTTAATTTTTAGTATGGGACTCATACCTGTGTATTGCGAACCTCCTTTGGGGCCTCTCATAAGTCCGCACAGTCTCTACTCACAATTCAGTGCTAACATATTTATCCACCATAAGCTAACTAAAGGTTAAAGCATGTTATAATTACTCTAGTTTGCCTATCTTAAAATAGAATGACCTTTATTAATAACCACTCTTGTATATCGTATGGCATTAATAGCATCAACCTGTTAATGTATAGGATAGTGTAACACAGGTGTCGTTTTAAGCAAATCGTTATCTTATATATCACACACTCCTGCCGAAATGTCTCTATAATGCCTGAAATCCTACAAAATATACTAAGCAAGTCTCTAACCTTGTTGTTATACCTGTTCAAAAAAAAAAATGTGCATGTCTCTCTCACTGCCTCACTAAGTATAAGCTATGTATTGTGAATCTACTGTTGTTGTCTGATGGGGCATGACAAAAATGTGTGGGGTTTTTTTCTGCACTACAAAAATAAAGAATTAAAAAAAAAAAAGTTATAAATTGATTTGCATGTCAAAGAGTGAAATATTTTTTGACCCCTTCCACTTAGTACTTGGTGGCAAAACCCTTGTTGGCAATCACAGAGGTCAGACATTTCTTGTAGTTGGCCACCAGGTTTGCAAACATCTCAGGAGTTATTTTGTTCCACTTCTCTTTGCAGATCCTCTCAAAGTCATTAAGGTTTCAAAGCTGACATTTGGCAACTAGAACCTTCAGCTCCCTGCACAGATTTTCTATGGGATTAAGGTCAGATTTTCTATGGGAGACTGGCTAGGACACTCTTGAGCCACTCCTTGTTGCCTTGGCTGTGTGTTTTGGGTCATTGTCATGCTGGAATACCCATCCACGACCCATTTTCAATGCCCTTGCTGAGGGAAGGAGGTTCTCACCCAAGATTTGACGGTACATGGTGCAGTTGTCCTGTCCCCTTAGCAGAAAAACATCCCACAAAGCACAATATTTGCACCGCTATGTTTGACAGTGGGAATGGTGTTCTTGGGGTCATAGGCAGCATTCCTCCTCCTCTAAACTCGGCGAGTTGAGTTGATGCCAAAGAGCTTGATTTTGGTCTCATCTGACCACAACACTTTCACCCATTTCAGATGTTCATTGGCAAACTTCAGATGGGCCTGTACATGTGCTTTCTTGAGCAGGGGTCCTTCACAGCATAGTGTGTTACCAATTGTTTTCTTGGTAACTATGGTCCCAGCTGCCTTGAGAGCATTAACAAAATCCTCCCGTGTAGTTCTGGGCTGATTCCTCATCGTTCTCATAATTATTGAAACTCCATGAGGTGAGATTTTGCATGGAGCACCAGACTGAGGGAGACTGACAGTTATTTTGTGTTACTTCCATTTGAGAATAATCGCAAGAACTGTTGTCACCTTCTCACCAAGCTGCATGGCGATGATCCTGTAGCCCATTCCAGCCTTGTGTAGGTCTACAATCTTGTCCCTGACATCCTTGCAAAGCTCTTTGGTCTTGGCCATAGTGGTGAGTTTGGAATCTAATTGATTGATTGCTTCTGTGGACAGGTGTCTTTTATATAGGTAACGAGCTGATTGATAGGGGATCAAATACTTATTTCACTCATTGACATGCAAATCAATTCATAACTTTTTTGACATGCGTTTTTCTGGATTTTTTTTTTGTTAATCGGACTCTAACTGTTAAAATACACCTACCATTAAAATTATAGACTGATCATTTCTATGTCAGTGGGCAAATGTTCAAAATCAGCAGTGGATCAAATAACTTTTTCCCTCACTGTAGATTGCGGATGCCTCCCCCTTGTTCTGGGTTAAACCATTTTTCGTTGATGATCCCTGATTTCATCCAGAGCCATGAGATAGTCTGCACTGCTTACTAGCACCATAACCACGATAATGAGCGGCAGTGATTATGTTGCTTAGACTGTCTGTATTAAAGCTCTAACCTACAAAAATTAATGAATGCTTTCACATGTTTTCACATGTTTTCAAGCATACCGCTCTTTTACAACCCATGCTCATTGCACTTGGTTGTGTAATAACCGTGCATCCCACTGTCCTGACAATTTCCTATCTAATCTGAGAGGTTCTCTCATGAGGGAGTCCTTGCCAGGGCAGCGAAAAAAGCTACATGAGAAGCTGATAGAAGCCAGATTGCAATTTCCATTAACTTGAGAGGCAAATTAATTAATGTGTTATCATGACTAAAACTGTTGCCATGTCCTGTTACATAAACCTTCTGCTTGGCAAGAAGGTTTAGGACAGGGGTAGGCAACATTCGGCACTTGTGGACTACATCTCCCTTAATGCTCCTACACCTGTAATGGTGGAAAAACTTCAAAGGTGCTGTAGTGCATATTTAGAGCGCCGAAAGTTGCCTACACCTAGTGTAGGATATGCTCAACATTCCCTTTTGGAAATAATGGAAATATAAGGATTTTTGAGAGATTTCCTAAGAAGATTCATTGCAAAAAGGATTTACAGCAAACCTAGCAATTTCATAGAAATCTGTTGTTTTTACAATGCATTATAAGTGTGGAAATACATACAGTAGGTGGAACACACGTCTGATGATTCTATAAAGAAAAACAAAATAACATTAGTTTAAATAACGTAGAGATATTGTGGATATCAAGTACTCACAAGCATGGAGCCAAATTATAACATATGGCTCTCATGGGTAGTGCAGAGGGACTATTAATAGGATGTCCCCATCCTCCTTCCAGCTGGTCCTTGTGTAGCCTTTAAAGATTCTGGAGTGAAGATTAGAAAAAAAAGCTTCTATCCAATATAAAAAAGCTATATTAAATGAAATAAAATAAACAAAGTGCACAGTGTGCAATAAAATAAAATATTTGATGGTTAAAAGAAAAAAGTTCAAAAAAGTCCCAATTAGTCCAATATTGGCAATGCCTAATGACTAGTAGGTACGATAGGCGTTTTGCTCTATAGTGGGGGCTTCCTCAGTCGGTATATGTTGTGGGGAGCCTCCTTGGTGTCCTTTTAAGTCTTGTCTTGCGGGTATTTCCGGGTTCAGCTGTCCGCATTTGGAACGCTTGGTGAGTTCCAATACAGACGTCATGCGCTCTACTTCCGGGTCGTGTGACCTGCGTCGTTAGGACGCATGGTCGGCGTCACTGGAACGCATGCCGTGTGACTTATGCGTTCCACTAGGGGATTTTGTTTCTCTGCGACAATTGCGGTGTTGGTCTTATATCTGCATATATACATGCAGATATACATGCAGATATATAAATGACCCCTTTCGAAAAACGTGTGAGTTGATCCCTGATGGTATAAATTATATTAATATGTTCTTTGATGTTAGTTAGGTGTCTTTTTTGACTTTTTGTTGACCTACATGCTAAGCATGTTCCACAGCCATATAAGCCATTCTTCTGGTTCAAAAGATGTCTTGTTATTTGTGGGCCCTCACTACAATGGACTAGAGGTCTCTTGAGATTGGCAGTGCCTCTATAAATAATTTTTGGTTGTGTGGGTAAAAGATTTTTAAGAACTAGATCACCTTCTAAAATATACCAGTATTTTTTAATTGCCCTATTAACTTTTTTATTATTATCATTAAAATTGCATTGAAAGGGTGCCTCATTTAGTAATAATAATATACAGACACTGCCAAACACAGACATGAAGACACGGTCATACCCAGACATATAGACACGGTTACCCAGATATACAATACACAGGAAGAAGTGAGAGGAAATAAATAATATTAATAGAAAAAAGGGGAAAAGGAAAAACTTATCGAAGAGAGTTAATACGAGCGTATAAACCACTATTATTCCAATATTGCTATAGTAAATAAGGATTAAAGAATTGTATTTATATATTTTTTATTTTTGTATGAGATATCTGAGATAACCCAAATCATATACGAATGTATGGTAAAGATGCAAGAGTGAGTGATAGGACAATGTCGGATCCTATGATCTTTATAGAATATTGCAATGTTGAGTTATTAAAAAGTCTTCCGTAGATTATTGAAAAAACACTCGTTAAAATACTGCTGGATACTTGTAATTTTGTGCCAGACTTAATTTAGTTTGGACTACTATGGTAATAATTAGTGTTGTCGCGAACCCGAAATTTTCGGTTCGCGAACGGCGAACGCGAACTTCCTCAAATGTTCGCGAACCGCCATTGACTTCAATGGGCAGGCGAATTTTAAAACCAACAGGGACTCTTTCTGGCCACAAAAGTGATGGAAAAGTTGTTTCAAGGGGACTAACACCTGGACTGTGGCATGCCGGAGGGGGATCCATGGCAAAACTCCCATGGAAAATTACACAGTTGATGCAGAGTCTGCTTTTAATCCATAAAGGGCAGAAATCACCTAACATTGACACCTGTCCTCAAAGCCCCTGATACACACTGACACAGAGCAGAATAGAGACTGTTCCCCGTCCTCAGAGACCATGATACACACTGACACAGAGCAGAATAGAGACTGTTACCCCTACATAGGGTCACTTGGCAGATATGGCGGGGTCGTGGGAGGGGGAGGATGACTTTCACCTCTTCCCCTGTTAGATTCCCGTTGTGCTGTGACATCACCCTTATACGCTGTGTAAAGCATACTTTTTAATTTGATCAGCATGGCCACTTGAGTTTTTATAGTTTTCACGCTGCTTGTAGTTTATATATGGTTCACAAAAATCAAACAAACGATAAAGTAAACATGTAAGGATTCAGAATATTCTTTCAAACCCTTACACATTGTGTGTACATACTTTTTGTCTTAAGTTTGTGGCTTTAAAGAGGTTCACGTTGTTTCTATGATGTACATAACATGTTCTTGTAAATGTTTGTTAAATTTTTCCTGGAATTGTAATTTTTGAATCTGAATAAAGATAGTCAAATCCCTGATACACACTGACACAGAGCGGAATAGAGACTGTTCCCCCTACATAGGGTCACTTGGCAGATATGGATTGACACCTGTCCTCAAAACCCCTGATACACACTGACACAGAGCAGAATAGAGACTGTTCCCCCTACATAGGGTCACTTGGCAGGTATGGCGTGATCGTGGGAGGAGGAGGGTGACTTTCACCTCTTCCCCTGTTAGATTCCCGTTGTGCTGTGACATCACCCTTATACGCTGTGTAAAGCATACTTTTTAATTTATTTTGCAAATGCTGCATCCTTTCCGACTTGTTGTAATTCTGTAACATTTCCGCCACTTTCTGCTTATACCGGGGGTCTAGTAGCGTGGACACCCAGTACAGGTCGTTCTCCTTCAGCCTTTTTATACGAGGGTCCCTCAACAGGCAGGACAGCATGAAAGACCCCATTTGCACAAGGTTGGATGCCGAGCTACTCATTTCCCGTTCCTCCTCCTCACTGATGTCATTGAAGGTATGTTCTTCCCACCAGCCACGTACAACACCACGGGTACCAGATAGGTGACAACGAGCACCCTGGGATGCCTGTTGTGTTTGGTCTTGCTCCTCCTCCTCCTCCTCCTCAAAGCTACATTCCTCCTCTGACTCCTCTTCCTCACAATCCTCTTCCAGCGTTGCCGCAGGTCCAGCAAGCGATGCTGATAAGGCTGTTTCTGGTGGTGATGGTGACCACAACTCTTCCTCTTCCTCTTCACGCTCATCTACAGCCTGATCCAGCACTCTTCGCAGGGCACGCTCCAGGAAGAAAACAAATGGTATGATGTCGCTGATGGTGCCTTCGTTGCGACTGACTAGGTTTGTCACCTCCTCAAAAGGACGCATGGGCCTACAGGCATTGCGCATGAGCGTCCAGTAACGTGGCAAAAAAATTCCCAGCTCCCCAGAGGCTGTCCTAGCACCCCGGTCATACAAATATTCATTAACAGCTTTTTCTTGTTGGAGCAGGCGGTCGAACATTAGGAGTGTGGAATTCCAACGTGTAGGGCTGTCGCAAATCAAGCGCCTCACTGGCATATTGTTTCGCCGCTGGATATCGGCAAAGTGAGCCATGGCCGTGTAGGAATGCCTGAAATGGCCACACACCTTCCTGGCCTGCTTCAGGACGTCCTGTAAGCCTGTGTACTTATGCACAAAGCGTTGTACGATCAGATTACACACATGTGCCATGCACGGCACATGTGTCAGCTTGCCCAACTTCAATGCCGCTATCAAATTCTTTCTGTTGTCACACACCACTTTGCCGATATCCAGTTGCTGCGGAGTCAGCCACTTTTCCACCTGTGTGTTCAGGGCGGACAGGAGTGCTTGTCCGGTGTGACTCTCTGCTTTCAAGCAAGTCAAACCCAAGACGGCGTGACACTGCCGTATCCGGGATGTGGAATAGTACCTGGGGAGCTGGGAGGGTGCCGTTGATGTGGAGCAAGATGCAGCAGCACAAGAGGACTCAGCCGAGGAGGTTATGGAAGAGGATGGAGTAGAAGGAGTAGAGGAGGTGGCAGCAGGACTGCCTGCAATTCGTGGCGGTGTCACCAACTCCTCTGCAATGCCACGCATTCCTTGCTTGTCAGCCGTCAGCAGGTTTACCCAATGCGCAGTGTAGGTGATATACCTGCCCTGACCATGCTTTGCAGACCAGGTATCAGTGGTCAGATGGACCCTTGCCCCAACACTGTGTGCCAGACATGCCATGACTTCCTTTTGCACAATCGAGTACAAGTTGGGGATTGCCTTTTGTGAAAAGAAATTCCGGCCGGGTACCTTCCACTGCGGTGTCCCAATAGCTACAAATTTTTTGAACGCCTCAGACTCAACCAGATTGTATGGTAAAAGCTGGCGGGCTAATAGTTCGGACAAGCCAGCTGTCAGACGCTGGGCAAGGGGGTGACTTGGTGACATTGGCTTCTTACGCTCAAACATGTCCTTGACAGACACATGACTGTGGGCAGATGAGCGGGAACTGCTCAAGGCGGGAGACGGAGTGGCGGAGGGTTGAGAGGGGGCAAGAAGGACAGCAGTGGTTGACGTGGCTGAAGATGCTAGACCAGGATGAGGATGGCGGCTTAGAGTAGGCGTGCTGCATGTACTCATGTGTTGATCCCATAGGCGTTTGTGATGTGAGATCATGTGCCTACGCAAAGCAGTTGTACCTAGGTGGGTGTTGGACCTCCCACGACTCAGTTTCCTTTGGCACAGGTTGCAAATGGCATTGCTGTTGTCCGAGGCAGACACACACAAAAAATGCCACACTGCTGAGCTCTGCAATGACGGCATTCTGGTGGTGGACACAGCATGCGTTGATTGGCGTGCTGTCGGGCTGACCCCGGGTGCCAATGCATGCTGTCTGACTGTGCCACTAGCTCCTTGCGACGACCCCCCCTGCTTCCAACTCGTCTCCTCCTCCTCTCTGTCTCCCCATCTGAACTTTCGCCCTGTTCTTCTTCTTGCCGAGCGGGCACCCACGTGACATCCATGGACGCATCGTCATCATCAACCGCTTCGCTTGTATCTGACAACTCAGAAAAGGAAGCAGCAGCGGGTACAACATCATCATCATCACACCGTACCTCCATGTGTTTAATGCTGCCTGCCTGATACATATCCCTGTTATCTACATCCTCTAGCAATAATCAAAGAAAAACATGTTACTTGCGCTCTATCCTTTATCCCTATGTATTTTTAAAACAAATTGAGGTCTTTTAGTTACCTCCAATGGCCATGAGAGGATTGAGCCCACCTGCCACATCAAGGCAGACCCCCCTAGGTGGGTCCTAACTCTAACCATTCACCTTGCTTCCTTGAGCCTCTGGCAAAGATATCTCTAATGAGACAGAAAGGGGTATTTTTTATATACACCCCTATACATTATTAACCCTTAATAGGGAACACATGGGATGGGCGGCTGCATTGTAACAAGGCTGAGTAATACAAAAATTGGATACAAATGCAGAAAGAAAAGTCCTGCGCTCAACTCCCATCACTACTGGGCGGCTGCAATGACTACAGTACACATCAGCCCCAATACATAGTAAAAACCAAAGAAAAACATGTTACTTGCGCTCTATCCTTTATCCCAATGTATTTTTAAAACAATTGGGGCTGATGTGTACTGTAGTCATTGCAGTCGCCCAGTAGTGATGGGAGTTGAGCGCAGGACTTTTCTTTCTGCATTTGTATCCAATTTTTGTATTACTCAGCCTTGTTACAATGCAGCCACCCATCCCATGTGTTCCCTATTAAGGGTTAATAATGTATAGGGGTGTATATAAAAAATACCCCTTTCTGTCTCATTTGAGATTTTTGTCAGAGGCTCAAGGAAGCAAGGTGAATGGTTAGAGTTAGGACCCACCTAGGGGGGTCTGCCTTGATGTGGCAGGTGGGCTCAATCCTCTCATGGCCATTGGAGGTAACTAAAAGACCTCCATTTGTTTTAAAAATACATAGGGATAAAGGATAGAGCGCAAGTAACATGTTTTTCTTTGGTTTTTACCATGTATTGGGGCTGATGTGTACTGTAGTCATTGCAGCCGCCCAGTAGTGATGGGAGTTGAGCGCAGGACTTTTCTTTCTGCATTTGTATCCAATTTTTGTATTACTCAGCCTTGTTACAATGCAGCCGCCCATCCCATGTGTTCCCTATTAAGGGTTAATAATGTATAGGGGTGTATATAAAAAATACCCCTTTCTGTCTCATTAGAGATTTTTGCCAGAGGCTCAAGGAAGCAAGGTGAATGGTAAGAGTTAGGACCCACCTAGGGGGGTCTGCCTTGATGTGGCAGGTGGGCTCAATCCTCTCATGGCCATTGGAGGTAACTAAAAGACCTCCATTTGTTTTAAAAATACATAGGGATAAAGGATAGAGCGCAAGTAACATGTTTTTCTTTGGTTTTTACTATGTATTGGGGCTGATGTGTACTGTAGTCATTGCAGCCGCCCAGTAGTGATGGGAGTTGAGCGCAGGACTTTTCTTTCTGCATTTGTCTCTAGCAATAATGGTTGCGCATCACTCATTTCTTCAAACGGGTGTGTGAATAACTCCTCTGACATACCAAGTAAAGCGGCTGTGGTGCTAGTTTTGGTGGTGGCGGCAGGCGGGTGAGTGCTATCTTGAGAGGTGCCTGAAGCTAAGCTGGAGGAGGATGGTGCGTCAAGGTTCCGAGCGGAGGCTGTACAAGATTGGGTGTCCTGTGTTAGCCAGTCAACTATGTCCTCAGAACTTTTCAAGTTCAGGGTACGTGGCTTCTGAAAACTGGGCATTATTCTAGGGCAAAAGGGAATCACAGCACCACGACCACGACGGCCCCTGCGGGGTGGCCTGCCTCTGCCTGTCATTTTTTGGGGGGATTAGTGGTACTATAAGTGCAAGCTACTGTGAGACCAGATATGATTGGCAATGTGAACTGTAAGAGTTCTGCAGAGCACACACTGTAGGCCTGAGACACCCGCTTGAAGACAAGTAACTGCTATTCAATCTATAACAGTGAAAAACAAATTTTGGTTTTAAAAGCACGCTATAGAGACACCAGATATGATTGGCAATGTGCACTGGAACAGTTCTGCAGAGCACACACTGTAGGCCTGAGACACCCGCTTGAAGACAAGTAACTGCTATTCAATCTATAACAGTGAAAAACAAATTTTGGTTTTAAAAGCACGCTATAGAGACACCAGATATGATTGGCAATGTGCACTGGAACAGTTCTGCAGAGCACACACTGTAGGCCTGAGACACCCGCTTGAAGACAAGTAACTGCTATTCAATCTATAACAGTGAAAAAAAAAATGTGGTTTTAAAAGCACGCTATAGAGACACCAGATATGATTGGCAATGTGCACTGGAACAGTTCTGCAGAGCACACACTGTAGGCCTGAGACACCCGCTTGAAGACAAGTAACTGCTATTCAATCTATAACAGTGAAAAACAAATTTTGGTTTTAAAAGCACGCTATAGAGACACCAGATATGATTGGCAATGTGCACTGGAACAGTTCTGCAGAGCACACACTGTAGGCCTGAGACACCCGCTTGAAGACAAGTAACTGCTATTCAATCTATAACAGTGAAAAACAAATTTTGGTTTTAAAAGCACGCTATAGAGACACCAGATATGATTGGCAATGTGCACTGGAACAGTTCTGGAGAGCACACGCTGAAGGAAGGACTGACAGAGCCGCTTGAAGGACACTGACTGGCTGCTATTAGCTTACACTAGAAACCTTTTTTCTTTGTAAAAGCACGCTAAAGAGACACCAAATATGATTGGCAACTGTCAAAGCACGCTGGAACAGGTCTACAGAGCACACGCTGAAGTAGGCCTGACACCCAGACGCTTGCAGACAACTAACTGCTCTTCTATTACAGTGAAAAAAAAATATTTCTTTTAAATCTAAAGCTTAAGCTATTGTAAAAACAGATATGAGTGGTGGCACTGGGCAAGAGGGCACAGTATCCACTGTGAACCTCACACAGAAGCTGGCAGGCAGGCAACTGCTCTTCTATTACAGTGGAAACAAAATTTTGGTTGTAAAAGCACGCTATAGAGACACCAGATATGAGTGGCAACTGTCAAAGTACGCTGGCAGGGTTGTGCAGGGCACACGCTGAAGGAAGGCCTGACAGAGCCGCTTGAAGGACACTGACTGGCTGCTATTAGCTTACACTGGAAACCTTTTTTCTTTGAAAAAGCACGCTATAGAGACACCAGATATGAGTGGCAATTGTCAAAGTATGCTGGCAGGGTTGTGCAGGGCACACGCTGAAGGAAGGCCTGACAGAGCCGCTTGAAGGACACTGACTGGCTGCTATTAGCTTACACTGGAAACCTTTTTTCTTTGTAAAAGCATGCTATAGAGACACCAGATATGAGTGGCAATTGTCAAAGTACGCTGGCAGGGTTGTGCAGGGCACACGCTGAAGGAAGGCCTGACAGAGCCGCTTGAAGGACACTGACTGGCTGCTATTAGCTTACACTGGAAACCTTTTTTCTTTGTAAAAGCACGCTAAAGAGACACCAGATATGATTGGCAACTGTCAAAGCACGCTGGCACAGGTCTGCAGAGCACACGCTGAAGTAGGCCTGACACCCAGACGCTTGCAGACTGACTGATCTTCTATTACAGTGAAAAAAAATGATTTCTTTAAAATCTAAAGCTTAAGCTATTGTTAAAACAGATATGAGTGGTGGCACTGACTGTGCAAATGGGCAAGGCATCCAACCTGACACAGAAGCTGGCAGGCAGGCAACTGCTCTTCTATTACAGTGAAAAAAAAATATTTCTTTAAAATCTAAAGCTTAAGCTATTGTTAAAACAGATATGAGTGGTGGCACTGACTGTGCAAATGGGCAAGGCATCCAACCTGACACAGAAGCTTGCAGGCAGGCAACTGCTCTTCTATATCAGTGAAAACAAATTATTTATTTAAAATCTAAAGCTTAACCAATTGTTAAAACAGATATGAGTGGTGGCACTGACTGTGCAAATGGGCAAGGCATCCAACCTGACACAGAAGCTGGCAGGCAGGCAACTGCTCTTCTATTACAGTGAAAACATATTATTTATTTTAAATCTAAAGCTTAACCAATTGTTAAAACAGATATGAGTGGTGGCACTGGGCAAGTAGGCACAGTATCCAATGTGAACCTCACACAGAAGCTGGCAGGCAGGCACCTGCAATTACATTACACAGGAAAAAAAAAAAAAAAGCAGCCTGATGTTATAGCCCTAAAAAGGGCTTTTTGGGGTGCTGTCCTTACAGCAGAGATCAGATGAGTCCTTCAGGATTGTAGTGGACACTGAATACCCTAGCCTAGCTATCAATTTCCCTATCTAATCAGCAGCAGCTAAACTTTCCCTCCTCTCACTAAGCATGCATCTTCCGAATGAATCGAAAATGGATGCTGGGAGGGAGGTTGGAGGGTGTGGAAGGGAGGGAGTGCTGCTGATTGGCTGGAATGTGTCTGCTGACCGAGAGGCACAGGGTCAAAGTTTGCCCAATGATGACGAATAGGGGGCGGATCGAACCGCCCATGTGTTCGCCCGCGATGGCGAACGCGAACACGCTAAGTTCGCCGGGAACTGTTCGCCGGCGGACAGTTCGGTACATCACTAGTAATAATGAACTGTGATAAAGATTCTAATAGTTAACTGCTAAAGTGTGAAACTTCATTGTAAATTAATGATTTGTATCCTACATTGGCTATTGTTTGTGACTGGCTCTAAATATGAGCCAATATATATGTTTATATGTATTTAAAGCTAAAAAAAATTTCAATAAAAAGAAAAAAAAAGAAAGCGTGCCTCATTTGTGCCCATTCTCCTGGTACGTCTTTGTTTGGAGACCAATAGTTGTTCTCTTGGAATGTTTCTCACTTCTTCCATTGCTGCTGTTAGTTTGTTTTTTTCATATCCTTTTGCCAACAATTGGTCTTTTATTTTCTTTGATGCAAAATAGAACAAAAAAAGGTTGCGCCTAAAATATACAGTAAAATATATAAGAGTGTATAATAAATAATATAAAATAATACAATTTAATATTAAATGAAATATAAATGGATAATTGGCAATAGTCCAAAGCACTTATCATAAGTCCATAATGGTAGATGCCGTGTATAAGAACAGGGATCCTGAGGCGTAAAATGGGGTGTGTCTTCACAAAGGTGTCCTTGAAATCCAGTGAAGTAATATGTGAAGAAAAAAGCAAGAGGAACTCCAATGGCACAGTATATAGATGAATAAAATGGTAAATAAAATAAAAATAAAAGTAGTCTTACTCACACTTTTCAGAGCTAGAACCTAGCTCTGATATAACGCACGTGAAGTGGAATAATCCCCTCTCAAGGATATGCGGAGTAATATTGATTGGCGAGTATCTGGCTCAGATTCAACGTCAAAGTTGGTATTATTCGACCCAGGGAGATAAAATAAAGTATATAGTGCTCTCTGTATAGTAATTAAAAGGTATAAAAAGAGAATAAATATACTACTCACAGTATATAGAGCAGGCTTGTACTGCTCAATGTAGGCGCTTGGGTGGTATCATCCCCACCTAAGGATTCTTTAGGCTTCTCGTCAGGTAGATAGTATATGTATAGTCCGGTGAAAAAGAAATCAAAATGGCTATAAAATGTTTTATGCCAAAGTATTTTCTTTATTGTAAAATAATAAAATTCATATCTAAACGCGTTTCGCCGCAAGGGCTTCTTCAAGTAGATAATAGTAAAAGAGGGACACACCTGACATACAATGGTTTATATAAGATACAGTAATGTTTGTAATTTTGAAAATCCCGCCAAAATGACGTCATCAGTAGCATAATATAAAGATACAAATCAAATAACTGAATAAAACATAAATTATTGTACATATAAAGCATATAATATAGGTACATTCATTTAAACACAAAAACGAAGGTTTAAAAGACTTAAAATAACTATTTTAAAATGATCACGTGACGCGCAGCTAAACAGCACTTCCGCATCACGTGATCGCGTGATCACGTGAAAGATAAGTATAGCTGTTTGCAGATATAAGCAAGCAGACAGTCAGTCCAACAAAGCACAAGTTCGAACCCCAGCTTGGGCACCCATGGAAACTTAATATTTTTAATTTTTAATTTTAATTTAGGCATGGGATTAAATAATTGATTATTTAAAAAGATAAAACAAGGTGTTTTTTGGGGGTATAAAATAAAGTATATAAAATAAAAATGTATAATAAAAAGGAGCACATAGGAGGTATATAGGCATAATAGGTGTATATAAACTGAAAAAAAAAAAGAAAAAAAAAAATTAATATAAATAAAATAAAAATAAATAAATAGCAAATATAAAAATATGTGTGTATGAAATATAAGAAAGTAAAATAGTAATAATAATCTGTTATAAAAAATTAAAAAGATCAAAGTCAATATTTAGCCCCGTGGGAGCAAGGGTTTTTAGATTGTATGCCCATTCCATTTCTTTTTTACCTAAAACTTTTTTAATGTCTCCTCCTCTCCATGGAATATTACAGGTGTCTATACCGATACATTTAAGATATTTTGGATTCTTTCCATGTTGTAGAAAATGTTTTGAGACTGAATGATTCTCGTAGCCTTTTAGAATATTTCTACAATGTTCGGCTAATCTCGTTTTTAAATCCCTCGTGGTCATACCCACATATTGGAGCCCACAAGGACATTCCAGAAGATAAATTACGTTTTTCGTATTACAATGAATAAAATGTTTTATTTGATACGTTTTCTGTGTGATTGTTGATGTAAATGATGTAGTTTTAGATTTAACGGTATCGCTAGTACGTTTGCATACAATACATCTGTTACATTTAAAGAAACCACTCGGTTTATTTGATTTGTATCTTTATATTATGCTACTGATGACGTCATTTTGGCGGGATTTTCAAAATTACAAACATTACTGTATCTTATATAAACCATTGTATGTCAGGTGTGTCCCTCTTTTACTATTATCTACTTGAAGAAGCCCTTGCGGCGAAACGCGTTTAGATATGAATTTTATTATTTTACAATAAAGAAAATACTTTGGCATAAAACATTTTATAGCCATTTTGATTTCTTTTTCACCGGACTATACATATACTATCTACCTGACGAGAAGCCTAAAGAATCCTTAGGTGGGGATGATACCACCCAAGCGCCTACATTGAGCAGTACAAGCCTGCTCTATATACTGTGAGTAGTATATTTATTCTCTTTTTATACCTTTTAATTACTATACAGAGAGCACTATATACTTTATTTTATCTCCCTGGGTCGAATAATACCAACTTGGACGTTGAATCTGAGCCAGATACTCGCCAATCAATATTACTCCGCATATCCTTGAGTGGGGATTATTCCACTTCACGTGCGTTATATCAGAGCTAGGTTCTAGCTCTGAAAAGTGTGAGTAAGACTACTTTTATTTTTATTTTATTTACCATTTTATTCATCTATATACTGTGCCATTGGAGTTCCTCTTGCTTTTTTCTTCACATATTACTTCACTGGATTTCAAGGACACCTTTGTGAAGACACACCCCATTTTACGCCTCAGGATCCCTGTTCTTATACACGGCATCTACCATTATGGACTTATGATAAGTGCTTTGGACTATTGCCAATTATCCATTTATATTTCATTTAATATTTAATATTAAATTGTATTATTTTATATTATTTATTATACACTCTTATATGTTTTACTGTATATTTTAGGCGCAACCTTTTTTTGTTCTATTTTGCATAATTTCTTATCATTAGGGGATTATAGGGGACTCCCCTTTAAGGATTGCAGCCTTACTATTATTATTTTCTTGTGTGGCAATCTAGCGCTGATTTTTTCTCTTTCCATTTTCCTTTTATTTTCTTTGCCTGACTTATAAAATCCTGTTCATTCGAGCAGTTGTGTCTAATTCTTATGAATTGACCTTTGGGTGCATTATTAAGCCAGGGTTTGTGATGACAACTGTTCATTTCAATATACCCATTCGCAACCACTGTTTTAAACAAATTACTTGTTTTTATTTGTTCATCTTGTATAAAAATTAAGCCAAGGTTTGTTATGATCAAAAAAATGAATGTGTGTTTGGCTGTGTGTGGTAGTAAGGATAATACCCCAATAATTTTTGTTTAAAAAAGACAAGGACATCTCTAGAAGGTCACTGGAACCGTTCCAAATTAAAAATATGTCGTCTATATAACAGAGATAGGACACCAAATTTGACACCCAAGAATGTTCAGAAAATATGAAAATCTCTTCCCAATATGCCATGAATAGGTTGCAATAACTCGGTGCGAATTTGGTGCCCATTGCCATACCTCGGATCTGAAGGTAAAAAGCATCCGGAAACCCCCCAAAAATTGGAACCCAAATCTTACAAAGAGTTACCTATGCGGAACCCTCCCACAAGGCACAAACCACCTCCAACATCAACTTCTTCACACTATCACCCAGATAGAAGTTATAGTGATGTGGTAAAACAAGACCTACGAAGAATGAATAGAAGATCCCTTCAGAAGACAAAGGAATATAGAAAATAAGTGAGAGAAGTTAGACCTCCTCTTGAACTGGCAAGGAGAAGGGACCCAGGAATTGCCACTAGGACAAGCCCTACAAGGGAACATAGAAGAACCAGTCCAGAAGCTATTGCTAAGATAATCCCACAAGAGAACATAGAAGAGACATAAGAGAAATCAGAACTCCATTCAGAAACAGAGAATGAAAACCATCAGTTCCAGAAATAGAATCTAGGGACTTTGAAGATCATCAAGAATCCTCCTCTTCATTTTTTCAGATGGAACCAACCACAGAGAGACTCAAATGGCAAGATAAACTCAAATCATGGGAATCTCCAGGCAAATGCCAGAGACCCATAAAATATGAAATAGAAGAAGAAGAAGAGAGAGAGAACAGAGAGAAAAGAGGGAAGAAATAAATTCAGAAGGAATTTTTAAGCTCACAGAACATCCTCTATCCTAACCAATGAGGAAAAATATGTCATCAAAAAGGCCTCAAATTTGCTCCAACTCTTGAATTAAATAAGTTTGAATTTTTTGTAGATATGGACAAATTGACAATTGTATTTAAAAAAGTTCTTCCATAACAAGAAGGGACCAATACATATAGAACAGGAAACAGAGTAAGTATATACATACACAAATAAAGGAGAAATCTCACCTTTTCCCCAAAAATATGATCCAATGAAATGAAAACTTTCGAGACCATGGTTATGGGAGGAATAAATAAAGTTAAAAATGTAAATAAATTCCAACACATGTCCTTTCAGCAAAAAAAGTCTTTAAAAATGCAAAAAAATGAAAATCTAGTTATAAATACTCCTCCCACCTTCTGGCTCGCGGCTAGCATTTGCTGTCCTAAGGTGGTAAAATTTCACTGGCGGGAAATCAAGATTCGTGTGGCACGTACTGACATCTTGTTTGCGCGATGACGTGTTTTGCCAGAAGGTGGGAGGAGTATCACTTACCAAAAGTGAAGGGAAGAGATCGTTTTTACTATGTATCAATAAAAGATATACTTTGTTTAAAGTTGCCGTCCTGCCTGCTACATTCCACCATACCATCCTGCTGTTACATCAGGGTCCTTGTTACAGGACACCGAAGCACTTACAGTTAGACCAGACTTTTACTGTTTATCTAATTTTCTTTTAAATGTTATATTATCTGCACAGAGTTACACTATTGTTTTTTCACTTGTCTCTCCACTTTTTTTCCTGTTTATGTTTTGAACAAATATTATCAAATCTGAAAATCATATTGCTTCAACTCCTTCTTCTACTTACTGAGGAGTAAGAGTTTTATTTCTACCAATTTTATCACAAAGTGCACTGGATTCACTAAAAGTGTGTGCAAATACTGTGTATAAATTTGAATTTTTTCACAAAGTGCACTAATTTCACAATAAGTCTGTGTAAATACTTTATACATATCTGTATTAATATAGCACCTTAGTGCACTGCTTTGCACTTTCACTGTTTTTTCACTGTGTATATATATATATATATATATATATATATATATATATATATATATATATATATATATATATATATATATATATATATATATATAAAAAGATGAAGGCTTGGCACTCTCCTTAAAAAAGGGAAACAATATATTTCTTGCCTGGGTGCAAATCTTTGACGTCAAATATATAAACAAGATGAGAAGAATCAAGATGCACTCACAGGTCTTCAAATGTAAGGAAAAATGGTGCTTTATTAATCCATGTGTGGTATACAAAAAAAATCAATCAACGTTTCGACCCTGCCGGGTCTTTTTCAAGATCATTAGATGCATAACAATCAAGTGTATATATATTAAATATAAAAATATGTGAATGTGCACTTACCCAATAGAGCAGTGAAGTGGAGAGTGTCTGCCCGTTAGAACCCGCAAGTGATTGGAAGCCGCACTATTAACTATCAACATAATAGAATGATAAATGATGCCAGAGATAGATGTAAATAGGGTGAATAAAAACCAGTGCTATAACGTACAAATAAAGTGATAGTGCAACATAAGTGAAAAAACTAATACACACAAAATGTACAATCTATTACATCAAATCTCGAATCTTGGCATCAATTAGTTAAAAACAAAGCAAGAATTCAAACATATTCATATATCAATGTATTGATAAAAAAAGAAAAGGAAATAGTACTCTAATCCCTGAAATATGAATAAAAAACATATATAATAATAACTCATGTACGGAAAATATAGTACTCTAGTAATAATTAAAGAAGATAGCTCAAAGCTATGTACGGGCATGCTCTATCGCATAATAAGAGACAAAACATGTGCAGATTACAGGCCTAAGAGAATAATAAACTATCATAGAGACATCATGTCTGATATAATAAACACAGATATATCAAGGAACTGGCAGCATATAGGTGCACCAAATAAATAAATAGACAGCACTTATAAATAAGAGCAAAAAAATATATATCTGTTGCTAATCGCTAAATCAATTTCACCATAGAAAAATCCACTCTAGTATATGTAGCATATGATTACTGTCTACATCTGGAAATTGTAAAGTATATATAAAAAAGGGAATTCAATCCTAAAAAAATATTAAACCAATAAATACTAAGAAATATTCGGTAAAAAATGGCGGACCAGACGCCATTTCTCCCAGCTCCACAAGCGCAATATACAATCCCGATAATATCTCGGTACCAAGCAACCATCCGACCCTGCAAACACCAGACACAGCCCGGGGACACCCCGCTGAACCCACAGATGCCCTTCCAGTACTCCCCGAAGCACCTAAAGGCGAAACGCAAAACCGGGGCCTACTACAAGCCCTCTTACCGCGACCTCGAGTATCTCTGGGGCGGGGACCCTGACGGACGCCGGCCAGTACACCCATGGGGCGCAGAAATCAAAAACCCACACCCGGTAATGTACCTGACCAGAGGGACATCGGAGCTATGCTCCAGCGGCACACCTCAGCCACTATGGCGGCCTCCGACCACCCACCCTCACCAGGGCCTCCCCACACAACTGCCCCTGCAGCACCCCAGCTACAAAGCCCAGAAGCAGACACACATCCACAGCCCACAGCATCTGCAGGTACCACAGAGCCTGAAACTAAACAGGACCTCCAAGTGCTATCCGCTATGTTAAAGGATATTCAGGGCCTACTTGCTACTGACCTGCCCATCCTGAAATCCTCCATGCAGCAACTCACAGGCAGATTGGCAGCTACAGAGGCAGACGTCCAAGAGCTGCGCCAAGACACTTCTAACATACAAGCATCTATAGCCCAACTTCAGGCAGCCCAACAGGCTCTGTCAATACAGGTGGCAACGCAGGAGGACAGGTACCGACGCAACCATATTAAAATAAGGGGCATCCCAGACACCGTTCCTCAGGAGGAACTCCCACACTATGTAAGGAGATTACTAGCCACAGTGCTGCCACCCGCCACCGCTAAAAAAGTGAACATCGCTGGGATGTATCGCCTACCGACGCCCACCACTACCAACACCACAACTTCAGGTGATGTCATACTCCGCTGCGCACTACCTCAAGACAAGGGGCAAATAATGGCTGCGGTAAGGAACAAGACCCCGATTACATTTGAGAACTCACAATTGTCCTTTTACCAGGACTTATCCAAAGCCACGCTGCAGTGGCGAAAATCCCTGACCCCCGTCACGGCCCGACTGCGGGCGGCAGGAGTGCCCTACAGGTGAAGACCCCCACGTTCGCTTCTTGTTACACACAAAGGGAATATACACAAACTAACCACAGGGACTGATATTCCTGCGTTCCTTGCGGCTCTGGATGTACAGGAGGTGACAGCAGCTCCGACGGACCCAAACCGCATCCACGGATGGGACCCATCCAATGTGACACCATTTGTGCCAAGAACTGCAAACGACCTGAACCCAATGAGGGGACTCGCTCCACCAGCAGCTATAGGCTGCACAGTTGCAAAGTTGCACAGTTTTAACGCTATGTTTTTCTACACTTGTTTTCACCGTATGTTTTTCTATATATATCTTTGCTTATCTCTGCAAGATCTCCCACACGAGGACACGATCCTCGACCTGGGCCACTCAGGAGGAGGGAGAGTCGGCATAGTAAAACATAACCAGGCATCCATAACGGGATGCATCCTATGGACCTAGTCCGGTTCGTTTCAGCCACACACACTCAGTCACTGAATTGCTAATTGCTGTTATATTTCTAGGGTTTACACTAACAGTACTAACTCGGAGACATTCAACCTCCGCTCATTCATTAATTGCCGTACTACTGGGGTAATTTATTTACTCACATGTTCATGTGGCTTGATGTACGTGGGTAAGACGTTCCGACCTTTCAAACTCAGAATTAGGGAGCATGTAAATTCGGTAAGAAGACGCTTGGAAACCCCCATATCAAGACACCTACATCTTTTTCATAACCACTCCTCAGAGGGAATACGCTTTATGGGGATTGAACATATCCCTCAGCCCCCACGGAAAGGCGGTTGGGATATTAAACTTCGCCAGAGGGAGGCATACTGGATCTTTAAACTCCAAACTTTATCACCAAACGGCCTCAATGAGGGGTTTTCATATAACCCTTTTATTTAACTAACGATCCATATTTAGTAACTATGTGGGTTGTAAAATGCTAAATTATGATTTATGAATTTTTATTTCTAAAGTTTTAATTTAATTTCTTTTTCATTGGTGCTTATTATTTAGGGATCATTGAACCATGTGGCACATCTCCATTGATAACTCCGGATGGGCTATATAAGCTATGTACTATGTAACGGTTTATCTGTAATATGAGCCTTCTTATTGGTCTTTTTTCACTTCATCCCCACTCTCCTGTAGGGCTTTATAACATCTAGGACATATATTGGCGATATGTATCTTGGTGCAATAATGTATACACATCATATGAGTGAGAGATTCATTTTACTTTTTCTCTTATCTCTGATTAGTTATATACATACTGTAACACCGGGACTGGATACTCCGCCCATTAAGTGACGTCCTAGTAATTTCGCTAGGTATCGTCAAACGGGTAGGAGTAGTTCCCGCCCATTCTGTAATGTTTCATTGACGCACTGTGAATTGTGAGTAATGCAGGAAGAGTTTCGGCGGTTATTTCCCGCCCCTCTTCCTCCCCGCTCACATGACTTAGTGATGATGCACCTACCACGTGGGGGATAGGGAAGTGGATTGGTCGGCATGGTTTGCTGACAGCTGGGCGCTTTTTTCGTTCGGACCAATGCCAAGTAAGTGCCGGCTATGGGAATCAGCTGACATCGGTCTGCATAATTACATACCGGCTATTTAAGGAGTGGGAGGTATGCCTTTGGTTTCTGGTATTTGCCCCTGACGACGGCGTCTAGGTACGCTGAAACGCGCGTCGGGCTTTCATTTGATTTTATTTAATCTATTTTGATTTCTTTTCATCATGCACTGGGGTTGTGGGTGGTAGCACTTGGAATTTTCTCTAGTCCCTTGTTAGATCGAGCAGTAATGGTAGGCATTAGCACCTTGCTATGGTGAGGTAATTAGGGATCCTTGGTAGACATTTAGTTGTCAGTATGAGGTATAGACAGAGAGACTAAGGTTGCCTTAGATTGTGTGTGATATACATAGACGGTGTGTCTTTTTGGTTTAAAGATATACACACACTAGGTTTATATCCTCTCTTTAGTCCTCGCTTTTGGATTACCCTTGAGAATTACCTGCAGCTGCGCTATTGCTATGAAGCCTACCTAACTCTAGTATCTACTTGATAGGAGACTAGGTGTTTTTAGCTTTACCAATAAATATTTTTCTTTTAACGATTTAGCACACTCTAGAAGGTTGTACAACTTTTTCCCGGCACCATACCCATTCGGGCATGTGTGTCGGTGAATTAGTATTTTCTTTTTTCTTTTTGTCTACTAATTGCTGTTATAGACCAAATAGATTGTCTAACTAAAAAATGAAAATATGCACAATAGCAAAAAGGATTTTTTAATGATATCCCTATATTACCAAAAAAACAGCATAGTATTTCCAATAATGCTGATGAATGAAGAACTATAATCACAAAAACATAGAATACACAATGTTTTCATTTAAACCTATAGGGGTTACTGTGTCCAAATAATGGATCCAATAGGCCTCTCTCTGTAAGAGAGTTTTAGATCTATCTCCCCCTCGATCCAGCAGAGGAACATGATCAATACCAATAAATGTAAGCGTAGGTAGATGGTGTTGCATAGCCAAAAAGTGTTTGGCCACTGGTTTTTCGGTAGTCTGGTCACGGTATGCCGTCATGATCCCCGATCGATGTCCTTTGATCCTGTTGCGTAGAGTAAGATCAGTCTTGCCGATGTAAGATAGTCCACACGGACATGTCACTGTCAGGATTCACACCGTGACCTCCAGACTGCCAGACAGGGTCGCCCCTTTATTGCCCGAAGAGGGATTTGAACCTTTGTACTCTGTGGTCCTGAACCTGCTCTCTTACCTCTAAGCCATTTCAGGACTTTGGATAACTCCCGTTTATACCTGAATTGCCTGCAGCACTAGGGGTGCTGGACTTCACCTGACTCAGACCTGTCAATCACTCTCCAGCTGAATCTGATACCTAATCAACAAGGTATAAGACACTGCCCCTCCCTAAGGGCAGTGTCAGTTCAATGACTCTGGTTAGAGTATTGCTATTCCACGTTCCAGTATTGTCCTGACCTTGGATTGCTACTCGTTTGTACCCTGATCTCTGGCATCCCTTGACCTCGGCTTGCTACTCGTATCTCCTGATTTCTGGCATCCTCTGACCATTGGCTTACCTACGACTATTCTCCTGGATTTCCTTTTCTGTACTGTGACTTCAAGCATTCACCTGCACAGCCCCCGTGCACAGATTCACAGGCCAGGTGAGTTCTACCTTGACCACCTTGGCCCGTGTCTAATTGCAAGGGTGAGCATATCTCTGCATATTGGACTCCCAGCAAGGTAAGCCTGACAGTCACCATATAGATGACATGATCCGTGGTGCAGGTAATATGATGACTGATCGGTATTCGTTTGCCTGTATGCGGATGGGCAAAGGAGGTACTGGTTAGCATGTGGCTACTCGTCACACATCTAGTACACTTAAAGCAGCCCTTCTTTATAATCCATGTTTTTTTCTTGTAACAATGTGTTGGATCATTGCGAACCAGTAGGTCCCTAAGGTTCCGATTCCTTTTATAAGTGATCATAGGTCGTTGTTGAAAAATTGAGGGAAGATTATTGTCCGCTTGTATCATATCCCAATGTCTTTGTATAGTATTTTTTACTTTTACAGTTGCTGTATGGTAAGTCATGGGTAGAAATAGCTGTGTCTTCATAGATTTGATGTTTTTCTCTGAACCAAGGCGTTCTCTAGCTCTCTGTTCCGCAATGTCCAATGTATATGGGGCATATCCCCTATCAATAAAGCGTTGCTTCATTTCAGCCAGTTGAGAGTTCATTTGAGGGATGTCACTATTATAACGCAGGACTCTAAGGAACTGCGAAATAGGAAGGGAGTCCTTTAAGTGTTGGGGATAGAAGCTAGTAGCTGATAAAATGGTGTTTCTGTCAGTTTCTTTACGGTGTAAGGTGTAGCCAATTTCACCTGTTTTTTTGTATAATAGAACGTCCAAAAAATGAATCTGATCACAATTATGATTAAGAGTGAATTTTATTGTAGTCGGTAACATGTTAATTGTTGTACCATTTCTTCCAATTCCTGCTGTGAAGTAGTCCATAGAAGAAGGATGTCATCCACAAATCGGAAGTATTTCAATATTTTCTTCGCATATGTTGAAAAGATATATTGTTGTTCAAACCATGACATAAAGATATTGGCATATGAGGGAGCCATAGCAGTCCCCGATGTTTGCAAATAAAAGTTGCCTTCAAATTTGAAGTAATTACAAGAAAGTGCAATTGTAAGTAATTCTAAAATAAATTCAATGGGGGGGCCTTTATAATTTGGAGAGCTTGATCCGAACGGCTTTGGAGAGCTTGATCCGAACGGCTTCTATGCCTTCTACCTGGGGTATTGCCGTATATAAGTTTTGTACATCCAAGGTAGCAAATATAAACATGCGCTGTGTCCTTTTCCAGATCCCTGAGTTGATCAAGGAGATCCTGAGTATCTTTGAGGCAAAATGGTAACTCTTTAACACAATCCTGTAAATGATAATACACGTATTTGGCGATTGGTTCTAAAAGGCCACCCCTAGCCGACACTATGGGTCTTCAAGGCGGCTTTTTGCTAGATTTGTGGATCTTCGGTAAGGTGTACAAAACCAGGTGTATAGGGTGAGTAACATATAGGTACTTCGCTGTGTTTGAATCCACATAACCAGCTTGCAGGCCGATTTCAATAAGTTGCTGAATCTTTTTTTGAAATGACTGAACAGGATCATAAGTGAGTTTACCGTATGTAGATGTATCATTCAACTGTCACATGATTTCACATTTATATTGTTGATAAGGTTGGATCACAACACCTCCACCCTTGTCTGCAGGGCGAATAACAATATTCGCATCTTCTCGAAGATCTTGAAGTGCAGCTTTTTCATCAGGAGTCAAACTAGGTCTGTGTTAGGATGTTTTTTTTATAATGTTTAGCGCATCTTTATGTATGGTCTGTACAAAAGTTTTAATGGTCATGTTATTAGATTTAATATCTTTCTTCTCTTTGGTGATAAAATGGCTTGATATGTAGAACTTTCTTTTCTGTATTCATTAGCATACAGGGTGCGTTGTAATTTATACATATCAATTTCAACAGAAAATGCCTGAGGTTTTTTAACAGGAATAAACGTTAAACCTTTACTAAGAAGACTGTGATGTGCTTCAGTCAGTAATTTGTCGGAAAGATTAAATACTACGGTCTCTTCTGTGATGGGGGTTTTGCAGCTGTATTGGCATATCTGGTGACCCTTTTTCCCTCGCCTGGGAGATCTCTTTTTCCTGTACGGCTGGCTTCTGTACTCATGCCTGGAAGGTCCTGATGATGGGTGCCAGCTCCAAAAAAAGGTTCAGTTCTGGACTGCTGTCTCATGTCTTTGGACTCTGCGTCAGAAGCCGATTCCCCTGAACTAATATCGATTGTCTGTAAGGAAGGGCTAGAGATACGAGGTCTAAATCTGGGAGGAACATTCCTAATGTTTGTGTCCATACCACTCAGCCATCTATACACCTGATGGTGTGTATAGTCGTGGTTAACTTTACTTAATTTTTCTTTTTTTAAACAAATTAAATCGTTCTGATATTTTTGAATATCATCTTGTAATTTAATCAACATCTAATTCGCTGTTGGTGCCTGTAAAGAGATGACATTAGTTGCTTCAAATTCGTGAATAGATTTTTTTTCACCTGGATTAACTCCTTCCCGACCTCCTCAACTACTATGACCATCCAATCTAATGAACACTGGTTAGCAATGTTCATCCAGCGTTTGCAAAAGTCTGGATTCTGTCTCCCAATGGTGGGGGCATTTCTGACTCTGAATCCCCTGGGAATTCTTTTTGCACGGTAGTAGTCAGAAATAAAATCCGTGTAGGTCCAGATCTATCTCACGTCTTTTTAACTTTAGTAAATCATTATATAATTCTTTAGGTGTATTCGTATGTGAGAGATCTTTAGTGGGCCGAGGCCATAAGACAGAGCATGTTCATTACTAATAGATAATGTTTCAGCCGTATCCGCTAGAGCTCCAGATCTTGCTAAAAAATCCTCCATGCTATAACAGCTTAAAAAACAGGCAGAACAAATCCACAGAAAATAAAAGTAGTAAATAATAGGGGTGCTCAAGAAGCTGGGACGTACCACCCAAATATATAAAAAGATGAAGGCTTGGCACTCTCCTTAAAAAAGGGAAACAATATATTTCTTGCCTGGTTGCAAATCTTTGACGTCAAATATATAAACAAGATGAGAAGAATCAAGATGCACTCACAGGTCTTCAAATGTAAGGAAAAATGGTGCTTTATTAATCCATGTGTGGTATACAAAAAAAAATCAATCGACGTTTCGACCCTGCCGGTCTTTTTCAAGATCATTAGATGCATAACAATCAAGTGTATATATATTAAATATAAAAATATGTGAATGTGCACTTACCCAATAGAGCAGTGAAGTGGAGAGTGTCTGCCCGTTAGTACCCAGAAGTGATCGGGACGTCACGTGATCGGGACGTCACGTGATCGGGACGTCACGTGATCGGGACGTCCGACGGAGGAGAATGGTTGCCATAGTGAAAGTATACAGAAAGAATAAAGTACTGGCCGAGCGCAAAGGAAAAAAGCTACTGTGAGGGAAAGTTGATAGTATTAACTATCAACATAATGGAATGATAAATGATGCCAGAGATAGATGTAAATAGGGTGAATAAAAACCAGTGCTATAACGTGCAAATAAAGTGATAGTGCCACATAAGTGAAAAAACTAATACACACAAAATGTACAATCTATTACATCAAATCTCAATCTTGGCATCAATTAGTTAAAAACAAAGCAAGAATTCAAACATTCATATATCAATGTATTGATAAAAAAAGAAAAGGAAATAGTACTCTAATCCCTGAAATATGAATAAAAAACATATATAATAATAACTCATGTACGGAAAATATAGTACTCTAGTAATAATTAAAGATAGCTCAAAGCTATGTACGGGTGATGTAGAATTATTAAAAAATCTTTCTTAAACCTGTATTGAATTATTGTACTAACTCCATTTTAATCTCACATAACCTCACATTATGACAGACCCTCCATTTTGCCTACATTACATGACAGAATTTCCCAACAGCATTTAGTGTAATGACTAGAGACTGTATTTCCTATAAAGACATGGCTGACTCCGGAATTATTGAATCTCCTGTAATATGCAACAAAGTATAACCAAGGCCAGAGCCAAGGCCATGAGAAGCAGGCCTAATGAAATGTTCTATTCATAAAAAGAACCCTGAGCCTGATTACGAGTCTGACATCACTAACTGTCCAAAAACCATGTGTCAGGGCTTACCTGGGTGTGGGAGTCCGGCAGGCAGAGAAGTATGCTCACCCTTGCAAGAAAACACAGGCCAAGGTGATCAGGCAAGAATTCACCTGACCTGTGAGTCGGTGCACGGGGGCTGTGCAGGGTAAATCCAAAACGCGGTACAGGAACAATAAACCAGGAGAATAGTCGTGGGAAGCCAAGGGTCAAAGGAAGCCAGAAGTCAGGATAATCGGTGTACCAAGCCAGAGGTCAATAACAAACTGGAGAACAGGAAACAGCAGGATGATCACCAGAGTCAAGGAACTGACACTGCCTTCTGGGAGAGGCAGTGTTATATACCTGGCTAACGAGACATCAGGCTCAGGTGTAACATGAGTGACAGGAGATGTTCCAACAAATGTCCAGCTCCAGTACTAAATACTAGACAGGGCTAGATACAGGAAACAGAAGCGGAGAGATGGCTCAGAGGTAAGCCAAAGCACCAGAGCTGCCAAGGTCCCAGGTTCGAATCCTGACATTACCCCCACCTCAAAGACGCCTCCAGGCGAGAAAAAAAAAAACCAAGAAAGGCAAAAACAAGTACGGCCCAGGAGGTCACTTCTTTGACTTCTTGTTTTTGGTTTTGCCAGCAGGATCGGAGGACATAGCTATAAGGGCCTTCTCAAATGTTTGCAAGTCCTCCTTCCGGACTAGAGTCCCATTAGAGGCATAGGTACAGCCAGGAGGAGGATCGTTCTTCCCCGAACAATTAGCATTTTCAGGTACTACTGGAGAGAGGTTAGGGTTGGCAATGGATACAATGCAAGTGGCAGGTAACTTGATCCCAGGAGTCTTCTTTTCTGAACCTTTTTTCTTCTGTACGTCACCATTACAGACGGTAAGTAACTCCTCTTTAGGTTGACAAGAAGGGATGATAGTACCAGCTTTAACAAAAGTTTCTACCGGCGGAGGTTCAGATTTCTCAGGAGCACTGGGTAAGTTATACAGCATCGTTTGCGTACCCTTCTGTGTCACATAACGGGGACATGACTGGCAAAAACCTTGACAGCGTCTAGACGAAGTTTCTGAGACGACTGGATGGGTACGTAGGGCACTCAATAGAAGGGGTCTTTGCTTGGGTGGACGAATTGGGCAGAAAGAAATGAAATGCCCTCTTTCTCCACAATATAGGCACAAGCCATGGGCTCTCCTACGATCTCTTTTCGTTAGGGTCAACCTAGTCCCGATATATCCAATCTCCATAGGTTCGTCTGGGTCGAGAGGAAGGCAGGATTGCTCTGGGGCCTTCATAGGATCAGGAGCATAATGAGGCAACACAGGGTTGTCGTATAGGTACAGGTTCCCTTTGTTTCTGGGAATCTGGGATCCTCTGGGACGTGGTGGTGGCTTAGGCACAGCGGTCTTGCTAGGAGTCTTGCAGTGTGCTTCCATGGCAGACATGAAAGCATCCCATCCCGCAAGGACAGGATTCTGAGACAGCAACATATCGTGTGCCCATTGTTTCATCTTTCCAGACAGCAGGTTTATAGCTGCTCGGACCTTTATGAAATCATTGGCATAAGTCCGAGGCTTCAGGGAAAACACCAATTCACAATCCACTTTAAAGCATAGGAAGGAAGCTTGGTTGCCATCAAATCTCTCCGGCATAACTGTAAATGGTTCAGGAAAAACAGGTTCCAGGGCTGGGCGTACTGTCCCTTTAAGAAACAAAATTTCTCGCTGTAGCTCCAAAACAGTCTGGGCCAGGCTAGACACTTGCTGGGGCGAGCACATCTCTGCGGACTCCATAAAGGTCAGTTCCTTATGTCAGGGCTTACCTGGGTGTGGGAGTCCGGCAGGCAGAGAAGTATGCTCACCCTTGCAAGAAAACACAGGCCAAGGTGATCAGGCAAGAATTCACCTGACCTGTGAGTCGGTGCACGGGGGCTGTGCAGGGTAAATCCAAAACGCGGTACAGGAACAATAAACCAGGAGAATAGTCGTGGGAAGCCAAGGGTCAAAGGAAGCCAGAAGTCAGGATAATCGGTGTACCAAGCCAGAGGTCAATAACAAACTGGAGAACAGGAAACAGCAGGATGATCACCAGAGTCAAGGAACTGACACTGCCTTCTGGGAGAGGCAGTGTTATATACCTGGCTAACGAGACATCAGGCTCAGGTGTAACATGAGTGACAGGAGATGTTCCAACAAATGTCCAGCTCCAGTACTAAATACTAGACAGGGCTAGATACAGGAAACAGAAGCGGAGAGATGGCTCAGAGGTAAGCCAAAGCACCAGAGCTGCCAAGGTCCCAGGTTCGAATCCTGACACCATGCCAAGTACTCAAAATGGCTAGCTGCCAGATTCCCCCTCCCATCGAGTAAAGCCTCGTGCTAAAGAGCAATGGCGACTGAATCCTGGTCGGAAATGACGACATCCCATGATGGGAGGATGCCCCACTAGTCGCTCAAATCCCTGAGCCAATTAATAATATTGATGGGTGGACATTGACATAGCCACTTAACATTTAATCCAATTAATGATGTCTATTTGCTGTAATCTTGATATTCAATGATGATGTAATTCTGCTCTTATAAGGGCTTGCAAGCCTGTTTTTTGCCAGATGCCATTACATTTTCTGAAGTTATTTTTAACCTGAACTGCATGTGTCAGTGTGAACTTACTTCTGCGTATACGCAATTTAATCATCTCAGATTTGGACAGGAACAGATAGATAGATATTTAAACATATTTGTTTATTTCTAAATTAATCTACATCAATTTGGCGCCCAGAACGTGGGGCACCGGGCTATGGCCTCTGGCCGGTAAGCCGTCCTAAGAAAGATGCTGTTGGACGGGGGGAATCCTGGGGAAAGGCAAGGAGACTGATCACCTCCCTGTACACGGTAGAGACTTCTGCAGAGCCTAGCCGGTATGTTCCAGCCCCTTTGATTGACCCGTCCAGGTGTCTGTGACTGCTACCGGGAGGACATCAAAGACAGGTAATATCTTGCCCGGTGTCTTGTTACTCACTTGTTTACCTGCATTTAGTCTATCTGTTGCCTGGGAGTGTTTGTACTGGCTTGTTTAGCTTAAGTGCCCGGGTAGAGTGTTTATCTGTGTACCCCTTTTGGGATAAAGGGGGGTGGACCTGTGGTAGTTTGCCTGGGGGTCCTCTGTTTGTCTGTTTTACCCCTTTTGGGATAAAGGGGGGTGGACCTGGGGGTGTTTGCCTGGGGTCCTCTGTTTGCCTGTTTACTCCTTTTAGGAACCACGTGGCTGTGGTTGTAAGGAAAAAGGGGGGTGGACCTGTGGAAGTTTTCCTGGGGGTCTTCTTTGCCTGTTTACCTCTTTTAGGAGCCTCGTGGCTGTGGCTGTAAGGAAAAAGAGGGTGTTGGATCTGTGGAGGTTGTGTAGACTCATAGCTTCCTGGGGGTCCTTCTGGTGTCACTTTGATAGCCTAGCTAGCCTCATTGTGCACATAGCTCTGCTTGCAGAGAGGTGGTACCCTCCAGCTTCGAGCGCTGAGGCTGGTGGCATTCCAATTGTTATTTGTGGTGCGTGGATTCGGGCAGGCATTGCTGTCTCCATCACCACGGGGTAGTGAGACTTATGAGTGGGTTCATAGGGGCGCTACGAGGGTGAGGATAGTGGTGGCCACACTTAGTGGACTGCTGTAACGAGGGAGGCATATGGATTTCGGACCGGTGTTAGCTGTTATCCTTGGCCGCTGGTAGTGAGACTTGAGGAAGTCATTCTCCATGCGGGGACACTACGAGATTGAGGGAGGTGACTTTGGTCACATGAGTAAAGGAAAGGGATTACTGATGATTTTATTTGAACTGTGATGCATGCACTGTATTTCAATTGTATTGTTGTTTTTGTTTAATTGGGAGTCATTCAAACTCCTGTGTCTGTCTCTAAATTTCACCTTACTTTTACTTTTACTCTACTTCCTGTATTATTTACACTATCCTCTCCTATTTCTCTTGTGAGAGAAGTGATTGGTCACACACTTCTCACCCCGCTCCAATCCGTGGCTACCACCTCGGGTACACGGAATTAGTGACTAGTCTGCGTTTTGGGAAGATGCACTTGGAGGGACCCACCCTTTCAGGTGGCAGCCGACCATTGTAGACACTCTGTTTAAAACCTTCTTTCCTCTATATCTGGGACGCCTTTTATAGGGGGAGTGGGACAGGGATTATAAAGCCCGGTAAGGGCTGACTAGCGTGTGATCTAGTTGAAGATAGAGAGGGTGAAGAGATGGTTAAAGGAGTTGAAAAGATTGCTAAGGTGTGTAAAATTGCTGTGCCTACATGTGGTAGATTGTAGCCAGAAAGCTGGCGTAGATTACTGACGGAGAAGAAAGCAAGCTTACAGATAATGATTTGCTTCATACAGGCAAAAGCCTGGTACAGAGTAGCAAAAGCTATTCAGCAGGAAGGTTGGGTTGAGGAAGAACTAGATCACAAAGGGTTAAGAATGTATGTATATCATAATAATTGTTCTTGTATTTTGTGTCAGCCATTAGATGGCAGAGGGCCACCCTGGTAGAGGGTGGGAGTTTTGTATTGAGTTTCACTGAGAGTATTACTAAATGTTGTGTTTTTGTCTCTTTGCTTTTGCAATAATTGTAATGCAACTATCCTTCTGTTTTGTTACTGTCCTTCCAGCAGTGACATGGTTAAACCTTATGCCTGTCTCACTCTTCCCCTTCCCCCCCCCCTCCTTCTCTCTCTCTCTCTCTCTCTCTGGCTTCTGGCCGGAGGGGGAGGGGGGGGGCGGGCATGCTTGCTCTCTCTCCCTCCTGCTTCTGGTCTCTGTGTGCGGGGGTTCGGGGGGGGGGAGGGGGGGAGGGGGGGGTTGCATGCTTGCAAATTCAGATTTGTTTCTTCACTTACGTGTTAAGTGATTAATGGCTGGTGAATGATGGGGGAGGTTAGTTGCATCCCGTGAGTTTATTTTTGCATCATGTTGATGTATAATGTTTTAAACTGTCTTATTTAATCCGTCAAGTCTGTCCACAGTTTGGTATTTCATTTTGCCGAACAGAATGTTGCTTCTCTGATTTATTTTATTAAGCTATAATTTAGTGTAAAGCTGAAATGCCCTAAAAGAAAATGGCCCCTAGAACAAAAGAAGGTTGTCCTTAGTACCCACGCCTCCTCCTGCCCTCACTCTGCCCTTACCATATCAGTGAGGTCATATCCGCCCATATATCGTGTCATGCTCATCCTATCTTAAAGACATGCTGTTTTTCTTAAATTCCCGCATATTATGAACAAGAAAGTTACAATTACTATAATAATCCTGCTATTAGTTTCCCTATATCAGAAAAGTGTCTGTGACAAGTGATAGTTAATATGTAGTTAGAATATATAAATATATAATATATAATATATAATATATATAATATATATAATATATATAATATATATAATATTCGATTCACGTGTAAGTAACAAATGTGTTTTAACTTTGTGTACAAAAATTGATAACATGCTGGAAGAAGGGTTATCTTAAAGAATATTTACTAAAAGAAATTTCTAATAAACAAAGATTTCTTGAACAAATGGTAATACAATTAAGGATTGGTTTCAAAATGTTTTGATCTAATTGAAAAGGAACCAGTTAACATTATAAGCATAACTATTAACAAATGGATAAGGTGGGAGTGTGTTCCAATCTGTTTTTATTGGATAGTGTTTGCCTCCAAGATTAAAAGACTGACTAACATAATTTTTGTTGTAAGCCCAGATATTCTTTTATTGCATATGCATAGGAATTGAGACTTTGGGCATTATAGTGTATTGATTCTAGATCTGTTACTAGCAGCACGTGCTTAGCCTTATGCCTATCCCACGCATGCTTAAACATTTTTACCGTGTTAACCTCTACCACTACAGCTGGAAGGCTATTCCATGCATCCACTACCCTCTCAGTAAAGTAATACTTTCCTGATATTATTTTTAAACCTTTGTTCCTCTATTTTAAGACTATATCCTCTTGCTGTGGTAGTTTTCCTTCTTTTAAATATAGTCTCCACTTTTGCTGTGTTGTTCCCCTTTATGTATTTAAAATGCTTTTATCATATTTCCCCTGTCTTGTCTTTCCACCTAGCTATACCTGTTAAGATCCTTTAACCTTTCCTGGTAAGTTTTATCCTACAATCCATGAACCAGTTTAGTAGCCCTTCTCTGAACTCTCTCTAAGGTATCACTATCCTTCTGAAGATATGGTCTCCAATACTGTATACAGTACTCCAAGTGAGGTCTCACCAGTGTTCTGTACAATGGCATGAGCATTTCCCTCTTTCTACTGCTAATAATACCTCTCCCTATGTAACCAAGCACTCTGCTAGCATTTCCTGCTGCTCTATCACATTGTACATTGTCATTAACAGCCAGAAACTGGAAAACAAGAAATGTGAATTAATGTATAGCTATTTATAAGCTTAACAAAATCTCCATTATCTTTTTCATTTATTTTGCAGAAGACAATGTTATTTGTCTATTTTGTATGTTTTAAAAATACATTTTTCATCAGTGAAGAGTAGAATAAATTTTATCCCACTTGCGAGACATAAAATTGTGATAATGTATATTTGTGATATAGGTAAGAATTACATTTTGAGAAGTTAGATATAAATAAAATAAAGAACGAGAGTCAGGGATAGCGTCTGTCTCCACGGGCACAAGTCTGGTGTGGGAGAAGTGGTGGGCTAGCCACTGCGGGGCACCCACGGAGTGAAACGTTCGAGGCCTGTGCAGACAAGATGAGCATGTTAGCCTTTTATTATTTTTCTCTAGGGAAAGCATAGGGCCAGTTAATAGTTGTTGTACATGGGCTATTTGCAGCCTCCATTGCATTTCTACCTAGTCTTGATTTCTGATGTATCCTCCATTGCTACATCACCTGTCTGCTCCCTTACCTGCCCACCCCCGCTTACTCCTTCCACCGATCCCTCCCCTTCATCTACAGTCCCCCACTTTCTCCTCCTACTCCTCCCTCTACTCCACCTACTCCTCCTCCTACTCCTCCCTCTACTCCACCTTCTCCTCTCTCCTCCTACTTCTCCTCTACTCCTCCTCCTACTCCTCCCTCTACTCCACCTTCTCCTTTCTCCTCCTACTTCTCTTCTACTCCTGCTCTTACTCCTCCCTCCTCTTCCTACTCCTCCCTCTACTCCACCTTCTCCTCTCTCCTCCTACTTCTCCTCTATTCCTCCTTCTCCTCCTCCTACTCCTCCCTCTACTCTACCTTCTCCTCCTCTTACTCCTTCTTCCTGCTCTTACTCCTCCCTCCTCTTTCTACTCCTCCCTCTACTCCACTTTCTCCTCCTACTCCTCTCTCTACTCCACCTTGTCCTCTTCCCCTCTACTCCACCTTCTCCTCCTCCTACTCCACCTTCTCCTCTTCCTACTTCCCCTGTCCTTCCTACTCCACCTTCTTCCCCTCTCGCTCTATCCACTACTCATTCCTCCATCTCCCCACTACCATATCTATATCCTTTATATGCTTCCTCCCTTCTTATTCCTTACCAATTTCCTCCGCTCATAGACAACTCTGCCTCTACCTGACAACATTATATTTTGAAGAAAAGTTGCTCTGGCCACTCTTCCGCCACTTCCCAGGGGGGAATACCACACTAACGAAAAATTATTCAGACTGGTGGAGGTGCACTTCATCATGAAAGAACTGTTTTGGGCACTCTCAAGGAAATAGTGCGGTCCTGACCCAGATTCCCATGGAAGTAAGACACCTGTAAGGGAGGTGGCTGTCCCTCATGTTTTTCTTCACTAAGTCCCCAGAAATCTCATGAAAGGAACCTGACTCATTAGAACAAAAAAAATCAATATCAACTCTCTACAGAGGGGGGTCGGCAAGAGAACTGTAAATAGAAAGACAAATACCCCCAACCTCAAGGCATGCAGTAGCTTTACCAGATCCTGACTCCACTCTGTTTGCGGATAAAGAGGAAAGGTACCATACTGGATTTGCTGTTGCTACAGAAGATCAGGTACGTCAAGCATCTTCACTTTTCTCACCCACATCTGCTCAAGACGCTGAATTGACAGCCTTCTCAGTGGCATGGAAAATGCCTGAAGGAAGACATGCCAATATCTACACTCAAGATATGCCCTGGGTGCAGCACATTATTTTGGATCAATCTGGAAGATAAGAAGCACCACTCAGCTGACCAAAGCTGCCAACCAAGCCACAAGTGCACCAAGGGAAGTGGACAGAAGGGTGTCCGCTGAAGAAACTTCTATACTCACCATGTAGATCCTACCCACAGATCTCAAGCTTCTGAAAGAATGACAAGCAGCTGCTGACCCTGAAGAAATACAAAGCTGGAAAAACAGAAAGGGGCAACCCTCGAAGACGGGCTGTACTCCAACACTCTCAAGTTCTGTTTACCCAAAAACATGTACTGGGCAGTGGGCCCATGGAACTTTATACCTATCCAAGACCCTCATGAACTCTTTGATCTCTAAATACTCTAAAGCACCTAGAATTACTCCTCTAATCATCAGTTACTGCCGATCCTGTGTTATTTGTGCCAAGGACAGCTCAGGCAGAAGAGGAGGAGAATCCTAAGCACCTAGCTAACTCTCACTATCCCTTTCAAGAATCCAGGTGACAAAGAGCTGCTGGGTCAAATATGCACTAGTTATAATAGACATTTTGTCAGGATGGCCAGAAGCCTAGCCGGTCATCAATGTGACAACCAAGACCATATACCCAATAGTGCATTGTGAAAGTTGCAGAGATCACTCAGTGGATTCATTGTTCCAGATTCAAGACTCTCTCTCTGCAACATGGGAAGTAACATTTGTTGATTTTGACAAACCTTTGACTCTAAAGGAAAAATTACTTGTTAGAAAACAAAAAGATATCAACAAGTAGGTGGTTGATGGCCATAATAATGCCTGACCACCTGCCATCGACGGAAAGCCGAGGACCCCAAAAGGAGACCTCGTGAAGCTAAAGAGATCAAAACACCAGGCTTCCTCAGGATTATTTGCCCATCCTGAGTTTGTGGTGATATTAATATTGACTAAATGATCCGAGTCCACCTTGTCAGGGTACCTGTGGTCTCTACCTCCGAAAGAGGTAGAGACTTAGCTGTTCCTCCATCCAGACGGTCTGATGGCTCCCTTCCCCGCGGTCTATCCGGTCATGCTAGGCCGGCCGCGAGGGAGTGACTGCCTTTTACAGCATCTAGGCAGGAAGTCATCAGGACACTCCCCCGGAACGACCTGTCAGTCAATTGCTGCAGAACCAATCAGGAAGCCTTGGAGGCGTGGTTACTGCTCTGAACAGGGTATTTAACAGAGCTTCTTTCATTAGCTCATTGCCCTGTCGTGGTTCTAGCTTGTTCTAGTCACTCAGTGCTTCTGTATTCTATTATCCCTTTTGGTTTTGACCCGGCTTGTTTACCTTACTCTGCTTATCTCTGTTACCCTTGATTCGGCTTGTCTCTCGCTTACCTGTCTTCTGTTACCCTCGACCTCGGCTTGTCTTTGACCATTCTATACTGTACTACTTACGTTAGTCCGGCCATTCTAAGGTCCGGTATACGTATCTGGCTACTGTTTGTACTCTGCGTGTTGGATCCCTGTCCCGATCCTGACACACCTACACTGATGTAGCGTGGGACAGGTTTAATACTATGATGAATAAGCAAATGTGCCCTAGCCAAGGTTATTATGTCCATACACATAAAACATGACAAGGTACTCTTGACACACCACATTCATGCTTCAGAACACAAAGAGGAGCACCCCTCTAAAGGGAAGTTTGACACATATATACATATATATTGATGCCATAGGTGTGCCAAGGGGGGTACCAGATGATTTTGCAGTTAAAGAAAAGTTTGAGTCCATTTTCCCAACCGTCACTGATAATATTTTGATTTGCATTTATTATATCTATTGCAACCAACAACGTTTACCTGTCACCATGACTTGTTGTGCCTATACTCCAGATAACACAGGTCCATATGGTAATGTAAGCTTGTCTATTTTATGATGTCCCTCTGAAGAACTAAGAAGACTTTAAGAACCGTTACTTCATAGGGTTTTGTTCCTTTGGGCTAACATGTCTTCTGGAACTAACCAATAAAGTTTATCTTTTTTAGAATCTAACATTTCATAGGGGGGACTGATGTAGAATTATTAAAAAATCTTTATTAAACCTGTATTGAATTATTGTACTAACTCCATTTTAATCTCACATAACCTCACATTATGACAGACCCTCCATTTTGCCTACATTACATGACAGAATTTCCCAACAGCATTTAGTGTAATGACTAGAGACTGTATTTCCTATAAAGACATAGCTGACTCCGGAATTATTGAATCTTCTGTAATATGCAACACAGTATAACCAAGGCCAAAGCCAAGGCCATGAGAAGCAGGCCTAATGAAATGTTCTATTCATAAAAAGAACCCTGAGCCTGATCACGAGTCTGACATCACTAACTGCCCAAAAACCATGCCAAGTACTCAAAATGGCTAGCTGCCAGATTCCCCCTCCCATCGAGTAAAGCCTCATGCTAAAGAGCAATGGCGACTGAATCCTGGTCAGAAATGACGACATCCCATGATGGGAGGATGCCCCACTAGTCACTCAAATCCCTGAGCCAATTAATATTGATGGGTGGACATTGACATAGCCACTTAACATTTAATCCAATTAATGATGTCTATTTGCTGTAATCTTGATATTCAATGATGATGTAATTCTGCTCTTATAAGGGCTTGCAAGCCTGTTTTTTGCCAGATGCCATTAAATTTTCTGAGGTTATTTTTAACCTGAACTGCATGTGTCAGTGTGAACTTACTTCTGCGTATACGCAATTTAATCATCTCAGATTTGGACAGGAACAGATAGATAGATATTTAAACATATTTGTTTATTTCTAAATTAATCTACATCACGGGCATGCTCTATCGCATAATAAGAGACAAAACATGTGCAGATTACAGGCCTAAGAGAATAATAAACTATCATAGAGACATCATGTCTGATATAATAAACACAAATATATCAAGGAACTGGCAGCATATAGGTGCACCAAATAAATAAATAGACAGCACTTATAAATAAGAGCAAAAAATATATATCTGTTGCTAATCGCTAAATCAATTTCACCATAGAAAAATCCACTCTAGTATATGTAGCATATGATTACTGTCTACATCTGGAAATTGTAAAGTATATATAAAAAAAAGGGAATTAAATCCTAAAAAAATATTAAACCAATAAATACTAAGAAATATTGGGTAAAAAATGTATAAATCGCTACAAAAAATATATTAGTAAGGAAAAAAAGAAAAAGAAAAAGATAAAAGAAAAAAAGAACAATACTGATGTTAATCATCAAACAAGAACCAAGATGCCTAACTGCATCTAATAAAAATACGTAGTTTAGGACACATTTACATACAACCACAGAAAAGGAAAAAAGGGAAAAAAGAAAAAATTGCTGTTATAGACCAAATAGATTGTCTGACTAAAAAATGAAAATATGCACAATAGCAAAAAGGATTTTTTTATGATGTCCCTATATTACCAAAAAAAAACAGCATAGTATTTCCAATAATGCTGATGAATGAAGAACTATAATCACAAAAACATAGAATACACAATGTTTTCATTTAAACCTCTAGGGGTTACTGTGTTCAAATAATGGATCCAATAGGCCTCTCTCTGTAAGAGAGTTTTAGATCTATCTCCCCCTCGATCCAGCAGAGGAACATGATCAATACCAATAAATGTAAGCGTAGGTAGATGGTGTTGCATAGCCAAAAAGTGTTTGGCCACTGGTTTTTCGGTAGTCTGGTCACGGTATGCCGTCATGATCCCCGATCGATGTCCTCTGATCCTGTCGCGTAGAGTAAGATCAGTCTTGCCGACGTAAGATAGTCCACACGGACATGTCACCATATAAATGACATGATCCGTGGTGCAGGTAATATGATGACTGATCGGTATTCATTTGCCCGTTTGCGGATGGGCAAAGGAGGTACTGGTTAGCATGTGGCTACACGTCACACATCCAGTACACTTAAAGCAGCCCTTCTTTATAATCCAAGTTTTTTTCTTGTAACAATGTGTTGGATCATTGCGAACCAGTAGGTCCCTAAGGTTCCGATTCCTTTTATAAGTGATCATAGGTCGTTGTTGAAAAATTGAGGGAAGATTATTGTCCGCTTGTATCATATCCCAATGTCTTTGTATAGTATTTTTTACTTTTACAGTTGCTGTATGGTAAGTCATGGGTAGAAATAGCTGTGTCTTCATAGATTTGATGTTTTTCTCTGAACCAAGGCGTTCTCTAGCTCTCTGTTCCGCAATGTCCAATGTATATGGGGCATATCCCCTATCAATAAAGCGTTGCTTCATTTCAGCCAGTTGAGAGTTCATTTGAGGGATGTCACTATTATAACGCAGGACTCTAAGGAACTGCGAAATAGGAAGGGAGTCCTTTAAGTGTTGGGGATAGAAGCTAGTAGCTGATAAAATGGTGTTTCTGTCAGTTTCTTTACGGTGTAAGGTGTAGCCAATTTCACCTGTTTTTTTGTATAATAGAACGTCCAAAAAATGAATCTGATCACAATTATGATTAAGAGTGAATTTTATTGTAGTCGGTAACATGTTAATTGTTGTACCATTTCTTCCAATTCCTGCTGTGAAGTAGTCCATAGAAGAAGGATGTCATCCACAAATCGGAAGTATTTCAATATTTTCTTCGCATATGTTGAAAAGATATATTGTTGTTCAAACCATGACATAAAGATATTTACATTTGAGGGAGCCATAGCCGCCCCCATAGCAGTCCCCGATGTTTGTAAATAAAAGTTGCCTTCAAATTTGAAGTGATTGCAAGAAAGTGCAATTGTAAGTAATTCTAAAATAAATTCAATGGGGGGGCCTTTATAAGCCAAGGATTTGGAGAGCTTGATCTGAACGGCTTCTATGCCTTCTACCTGGGGTATTGCCGTATATAAGTTTTGTACATCCAAGGTAGCAAATATAAACATGCGCTGTGTGTCCTTTTCCAGATCCCTGAGTTGAGCAAGGAGATCCTGAGTATCTTTGAGGCAAAATGGTAACTCTTTAACACAATCCTGTAAATGATAATCCACGTATTTGGCGATTGGTTCTAAAAGGCCACCCCTAGCCGACACTATGGGTCTTCCAGGCGGATTTTTGCTAGATTTGTGGATCTTCGGTAAGGTGTACAAAACCAGGTGTATAGGGTGAGTAACATATAGGTACTTCGCTGTGTTTGAATCCACATAACCAGCTTGCAGGCCGATTTCAATAAGTTGCTGAATCTTTTTTTGAAATGACTGAACAGGATCATAAGTGAGTTTACGGTATGTAGATGTATCATTCAACTGTCGCATGATTTCACATTTATATTGTTGATAAGGTTGGATCACAACACCTCCACCCTTGTCTGCAGGGCGAATAACAATATTCGCATCTTCTCGAAGATCTTGAAGTGCAGCTTTTTCATCAGGAGTCAAACTAGGTCTGTGTTTGGATGTTTTTTTTATAATGTTTAGCGCATCTTTATGTATGGTCTGTACAAAAGTTTTAATGGTCATGTTATTAGATTTAATATCTTTCTTCTCTTTGGTGATAAAATGGCTTGATTGATATGTAGAACTTTCTTTTCTGTATTCATTAGCATACAGGGTGCGTTGTAATTTATACATATCAATTTCAACAGAAAATGCCTGAGGTTTTTTAACAGGAATAAACGTTAAACCTTTACTAAGAAGACTGTGATGTGCTTCAGTCAGTAATTTGTCGGAAAGATTAAATACTACGGTCTCTTCTGTGATGGGGGTTTTGCAGCTGTATTGGCATATCTGGTGACCCTTTTTCCCTCGCCTGGGAGATCTCTTTTTCCTGTACGGCTGGCTTCTGTACTCATGCCTGGAAGGTCCTGATGATGGGTGCCAGCTCCTAAAAAAGGTTCAGTTCTGGACTGCTGTCTGATGTCTTTGGACTCTGCGTCAGAAGCCGATTCCCCTGAACTAATATCGATTGTCTGTAAGGAAGGTCTAGAGATACCAGGTCTAAATCTGGGAAGAGCATTCCTAATGTTTGTGTCCATACCACTCAGCCATCTATACACCTGATGGTGTGTATAGTCGTGGTTAACTTTACTTAATTTTTCTTTTTTAAAACGAATTAAATCGTTCTGATATTTTTGAATATCATCTTGTAATTTAATCAACATCTAATTCGCTGTTGGTGCCTGTAAAGAGATGACATTAGTTGCTTCAAATTCTTGAATAGATTTTTTCACCTGGATTAACTCCTTCCCGACCTCCTCAACTACTATGACCATCCAATCTAATGAACACTTGTTAGCAATGTTCATCCAGCGTTTGCAAAAGTCTGGATTCTGTCTCCCAATGGTGGGGGCATTTCTGACTCTGAATCCCCTGGGAATTCTTTTTGCACGGTAGTAGTCAGAAATGAAAACTCTGTGTAGGTCCAGATCTATCTCACGTCTTTTTAACTTTAGTAAATCATTATATAATTCTTTAGGTGTATTCGTATGTGAGAGATCTTTAGTGGACCGAGGCCATAAGACAGATAGAGCATGTTCATCACTAATAGATAATGTTTCAGCCGTATCCGCTAGAGCTCCAGATCTTGCTTTAAAATCCTCCATGCTATAACAGCTTGAAAAACAGGCAGAACAAATATATATATATATATATATATATATATATATATTGGAAGGCGGGGCCTGAAGTTGTGGGAGGGGCTATATCCCTTTAAAAGGGACTCCCCCTCCTACCTCATTTACCTTCTGATCCAGACGTTCGTTTGGATTGCAGGTTCCCAGCGTGGTTTTTCAGATCCTCCTGACAGCTCGCATTTCAATCATTCAGGTGCCTGTTCCGCCCGGCACGGTGATTTCCTGACTGAACGGTGAGTTGGCAGACCGGTATCATTGTACTGGTCAGCAGCCTACACATAGCCCTACCCGCCGAGGTCCACGGCTATTTTATCGGGGGACGGCAGACCCCCCCATGGACACATATCACGACAGGTCTGCGGCTTTGTTCCCGCCAGGGGATCAGGTTTTGTGTAGACCGCCCCCCCCCCTCTTTACACAGGAGCCGGTTCATATCAACAGGTGGATCCGGCTCCTAACCCTCCTCTCCCCGGGAATGGGAACGGCTCACAATTCCCCCCACCTGGCTCAGGTTGTGTACGCTGTCAGGGTCTCTGCACTTGGAATGTCTATAGCCTACACGGCTACCACTCACACGCGGCACGGGATATAAAGAGTATATAACTCCTCCCCCTCACCCCCCCAACCCCCAAGAGCCCCGATCTCATATACAATTATATTTCTTTGGGCAAAACATGTTCAATTCCCCCAATAAACTATTGTCAAAGACCCCCTCCTTCCCAGAAGTTCTTACTTACCAGCAGACGGGGGAACACTCACTCGGGCAGAGCTTCCTCCACAGCCTCAGGTCTACCAAGCCGGAAAGCACGTCCAAATACAGCACTTCAAACGACAAAGCAGGCTGTTACCACTAGAGGCAGTATACTCCTACCACTCACAGGCATCCAATAGGGGTTAATGATACCTGGCATATTTTTAAGTCAGTTATATGTGTTAAAGACAGTCATATTAAAATATTGCTTAAGGAATGACTACAAATTTTCAGTTAATATATGCATAGCCAGTTACGTATATATATGTTGAAACAAATACATAGGCATTAAAGTCATGAATGATTTTCTCTCGGGCGCTAAGTTATGCAGTAAGTTACGTGACAACTCTACCTGAGAAAGGTGGCTCTATGTGGCACGGGAAATGTATACCGTATACTCACACCAGGGTTTCATTAAATCTTCAGAACTGCTTGCTTGATTCTAGACCAAATTGCAAATCTCAAGAATATCTTTCTTTGTTCGGTGGCCTTGTATACTGGTACGTGCATCAAGTATCAGACACTAGTCTGTAAGTCGCACATGGAGGGACAAGAAGCGACATAAGTTAACATGGTATTTGTCATTTTTGATCACTAGATTCTCCTGGCAGGGTTCAGAGACCGAGACAAAGACAAGAGTATTGTGTTGCTTCCTTGGTACGTTCACTATATGTACAACGTACGTTTCATTAAATCAGACATAAGACACTCAGTGCATACGCACACAAATGTACGCCGGGTACACACTGTGCCAAGCAGACATTTGCTATACTGCTATAAAGTATTTTGACATGTGTTACAGACTCAAGAAGCCAAACTAAGACAGACTTGGCCATCATAACCTACTTGTACGTGACCAACAACCATAGGTAGGTGGTCATAGGATATGCACCACATATAGGGGGGGGCAGGTTTCATCAACAAAATATCAGTACACACTCATATGTACCCTAGGCCTTCCATTCTGTCATCCAGCACCTGGTTTAGGCCGTCCCCCCTAGCCGAAATCGAACTACTACAGAACAACCAGTCAGACATTGTGCATTCAGGTAAGTCATCCCGGTTTCAGCATTAATGGTAATACAGGAAACAACCCGTAAAGATGCATCAGCATGGCCACTTGGGTAATTTTTCTCACAGGCACCTTCGGCCATAGAGTTAGCGGTCCCGCAAGGCCAACACCCATCCTCCACGTAAGAGGTATTAAAGCCCCACGAGCCAAATCATAGCTAGACGTCTTGCATGTTGCATAGCTAGGGCATCATCCGACATAACCCTCAACTAACGATATACTCGCCATTTGTGAAGCCACATTCAGCAGATCACCCCCATGTGCCAACCATAGTTAAAACCGACCAGCCACTTGGCACTTAATAGGGACTCACCTGTCACTAGTATAATTAATTATTTTGCCTCCTCGGCACTAGTTAAAACAACCTTATACACCCTCCATAATGAAACTCACGATTCCATACGTATACATTTTAGTATGTCCCAAGTTCATGAAGGAGATGAACTGTCAATGCCTAGTACACCGACCAGAACTGCCACCCCCACATGGAAAGGGGACATCGGCAGCCCGTCATCTATTAGATCGTGGACCATCCCACGAATCACGGCCGAGCTACGCAGACATAGTATTCCTTATCCTGCAACGGCCCGCAAGGCAGAACTGTACAGGCTTATGCAAGCCAATCATGACAATTCTGATGCAGGGGAAGGCACTAGTAATTCAAGCAATGCTAATCTGCACACCATGGTCACCTCTCTAGTGTCTTCAATGGGGCAGATCAACGAGAGACTGGAAAGACTGGAAGCTCGTAGTGGTCCAGTTGTGACACCAGAGCCACCTACCACCGATATCCCAGGGCCGTTACAGGCCCAACCTGGTAATCATAATACCCCCACCATCCTAGGGTCGCAAGTGATCAACCCAGCACATATGGTACCAGCAAACCTTAAGAAAGATATCCTGGAGGGCAAGGATGTCAATTTAGTCTCTCTGCTCATTGCCTCTCAGGATATCACAGAGAACCGCTCATATACTTATGGCGATATTTCTGTGGTCCTCAAGGCCCCAGGGAGAGTGCGCAGCTTAGCGGACAGGGACACATGTATGAGTGTGGGATGGATGATGCATGATTGGCTATATGCTACATGTGGGAGTGTGAGATGTGAGGAAGTGGGTGGTGACAAATCAGAATGACCTCAGTGCCACTTAGGAGCCGGGCCAGCAACAAGTTTCCTGCCCACCCTCCCTTTGCTGCTTTGGGCCCGGGGAGTTGTCACAGCGAGGCGGGGGTGTGTCCTTGCCAAATAAGGGATTGTTTGGTAGATTAGATGAAAAAGGGGGATAATGGCCGGGTCTCATCCTCCCCCTGTCTCTTATGGTCAGAGATTTGCAGGGTCACTAAATGTTGGCTTACATGGTGTGTGACAGGTGTGTGTGCAGTAGCTTGTCTGACCTAGGGAGTTCGGTGGTCAGTCGGATCAGGTTTGTGTGACAAGTGAAAAGAGTCCAGTAATGTGTACAGGAGCATGTGCACAAACTTGTAAGTTCGGATCATCAGAGCTTATATGTCAACGCTTGTTTCTGGGTAGCGTCCGTTGCGTTGGTTGCCTGTATTGGTGAGTCATCCTATTCCTCTAGCGGGGATCTGTGGCAGTGGCGACGGGTAAGCACAGATGTTGGCTAACCGCCAAGAGCAGGCCGACTTTTCCCTCCAGCTCCGGGCCATCGACGAGGCCAGCATTGTTTTCCCACGGACTCGGGAGCTGCTAGAGACCGGGTCCTTCCCTGGTGGGACAGGTCTGGGGGCCTTGAGGTGTTTGCCCCGCTTGCGGCGGGCAGGCCTGCGTGGGTGATGCGGTGGGGTCGTACCCCTAGTGGCCTTCGGCCCGGATGGGCTGATGCGGTGAGTGACGGGCTGTTTCAGCGTAGTAGTGCCCGAGGGTTGTTCAGGCCCCCTCCGAGTGTCGCCTCCCTGTGTGCTTTCGGAGCTCCTGCTCTCCCGCTGCTGGATCCGTGTAGCAGTGTACCTCGACTCAATCTTTGCCCAGAAGTTGTTGAACAGGTTGTTCAGGCGAATGTTCAGAGGCTCTGTTGGGAGGTTTTGGTGCTCCGCCGGCAAGCTTCCTGCGCTGGGTCGTGTGTCCGCCATGTCAGATTGGCACGCGGCCTGCAGGTTTTGTGCGTGGCTGGGAGTTGTGTCGAGTTTCTGAGACCACGGAGGTATGCTGGTCTAAGCTGTTTGGACCGGGATAACCCCCGCCGGTCCTGTGGGGGGGGGGGGGGGGGGAAGCCAGAGGTCGCGGAGGCTGTTTGTAGTGATGGGCTGGGAGAGCGGCCGTCTCTACCCTGCCCTGCGTGTTGTAGGCCCCAAGCCTCGGGTCAGGCTTTCCAGCGGGCATATCAGGCATGAGAGGTATCCCCTTGTTCCCCTGCTACTGTATAACAAGATGAGGTAAGTTGGGGTTCAATCCAAGGTAGTGTGCCCCTGTTTTTCGTCGAGTATTAGGCCCAGGCTCGGGAGCTCACAGATAGTGCGTCTGCTCGGCTCCCCTCGTCTCTTATGGTGAACCTGGAGGAGGTACCAGGTTGGACGTGTCCCCACTGGGTTGTAAGTCGACCAGTGGGGAGCATTATGGTTGGGCCCCACTGAGTTGGTGGGGAGCCCTGAAAAGGAAGATGTTTTTATTATGCTGAGGGGGGGAGGTGAGAGCCTTGGGTAAGTTAGATTGGCAAGGACGGTTTCTTTGGTTACTGTATGACTATATGCAAACTGTTTATGTTAATTTATGATATTTATTATTTCGTTATATGTTAAAGGAGTTATACAGTATTTGGTTGTGTTAATACATGCTGTGGCCTGTTTTCTCCAAGAAGTTGTCTGTCGTTATTTGAAGGGGTAAGTTATGGTTTTTATGGGGGATGAAGGGAATGCTATCCAATGCCCACTAAGTACATACAAGGAGAGAGACCCTAGACTAAGCAAAAAACTAGCGATCCCAGATTTTGTTCTTCACAAGGCTCACCTTCGAATCCAAGAGCACTCCTAAAATATTTGACACTTTCTCAGAGTCCTTGTGCTGGCTGCTCCTGAATACCAGCAGGTGCCGTAGCATCATTCATTATTTGGATGACTTCCTTTTCATAGAAAACAACTCTACCCCCCCTAATAGTCTACACAAAGCCATACACTTATTTAACGCCATTGGGGTTCCAGTGTCTCCCACCAAGACGGAAGGTCCAGACACGGTCATTCAGTTTTGGGGGATACAACTGGACTCCATAACAATGGAAGCCAGCCTCCCTAGAGTTAAGATCGACAAAATTACTCAAACCATTCAGCAGTACTTACGCATAGGCTCATGCAATAGGAAAGAGCTACAGTCTCTGATTGGCTCTCTGAATTTTGCCATCCGTATTATACCTCAAGGCAGATCATTAATTTCCAGACTCCAAACGCACCACTCTCGATCTGCAAGCCACCGCAGACTTACACATGTGGAACGTGTTCCTGTCAAGCTGGAATGGCAGGAGCATGTTCCTCCCCAAGTCACAGTAGATTCCCCCACCATTTGGACGGACGCAGCGGCCTCAACACGTTTTGCGGCTATATTTGGGGACAACGGACTATGGGGGAAATGGCCGGAAGAAGTTAGCCAAATCAAAGGTTTTTTTAAGAACTCCTCACTCTTTGCAGTGTACCCCATAGTAGCAGCAGCAGTCACATGGGGACAGTCTTGGGCAGGTAGATCGGTTCGATGTTTTTCTGGCAACTTGGCGATCTGCCACGTCATAAACAAAGGCCGGTCTGCCTCTCTAACCATCATGAAATTTATCAGACGTCTTACATGGTTGGCGGCCTGTCACCAATTTAATCTGGCATGTTACCATGTACCAGGTATATATAATACAGCCGCTGACCAGTTGTCCCGCTTTCAATTTCAGGCATTCATGGAGTCTCTACCAACAGCGTCACCGGTAGCCACGACCGCCCCTCAACTCCAGGATCTAATCATGGAATAGAGAACTTACTACAGCACAGCAATATATTAACAAAACTCGCTCTCGCAAAAAACACGCACAGTGCATACGATAGAGCGTACTACTTATACCAAAAATTCATGGCAGACCATCACCTCACCAATTGGTTTGACAATGTAACTTTGTTGGCTTTTGCCACGTTTTGCCACATTAAATTAAAAATGTTGCATAATACCACTAAACTATATCTCACGGGTATTCAACATCATATGTTCACAGAACATCCCAACAAACAAGGGTTTCTCACCTCCTACCCCATTAAAACCCTCCTTAGGGGTATGCTCAAATCACAGGGACCTACACCACAACGTAGGTGGCCTATAGACATCCATCTTTTTAAACGTTTGTCAAGCCTACTGGATACCATACTGTTCGCACCCCTTACTAACACCACTGTAAAAACTTCCATATACTTGGCTTTTTATGGTTTCTTACGACCCAGAGAATTTACCATCACTAGGCAACACAAGCCCAAGCATTGCCTCCGGTATTCTAACCTGTACAAGCAGCAGGATCACTACGTATTAAGCTTACCTGCAACTAAGACCAGCCAGATGGGTCACAAGGTTCTTATTCAGTACTACCCCACCAACAACGCATGGTGCCCGGTGGAAGTTTTCAACACCTATCTACAGTCACCACCTACACAAACTTCACTCCCTCTCCTTTCACTGCACGGTACAGCACTCACTCATAGGCGTGCGCAGCCTATTGCATTAGGGTGTGCACCCTAAAGCACAAGCCGTGCATATATATATGTATGTATGTATATATATATATATATATGTGTATACATATACACATATATACACATGCACTGCTGTGTGTGTGCTGTTAGTGTGATGTGTGTGTGAGGGTGCTGGTAGTGTACTATGTGGGTGTGTGTGTGTGTGTGCACTTGTGAGGGTGCTGTTAATGTACTGGTAGTGTGCTGTGTGTGTTTGTTAGGGTCCTGTTTGTGTTTGTGAGGGTACTGTTTGTGTGCTGTGTGTTAGGGTGCTGTTTGTGTAATGTGTGTAAGGGTGCTGTGTGTTTTTGTGAGGGTGCTGTATGTGTGGGTGCTGTGTATGTCTGTGGGTGCTGTGTATGTCTGTGGGTGCTGTATGTCTGTGGGTGCTGTATGTCTGTAGGTGCTGTATGTCTGTGGGTGCTGTGTATGTCTGTGGGCAGGGATGTATTTACCACAAGGCAAACAAGGCATTTGCCTAGGGCGGCACTTTCAGGGGGGGCGCCAACAAATGCCACCCCAATCTCCCAGACAAATGCCTTGCTTGCCTTGCCTTGCTTACCCCACCAACAACGCATGGTGCCCGGTGGAAGTTTTCAACACCTATCTACAGTCACCACCTACACAAACTTCACTCCCTCTCCTTTCACTGCACGGTACAGCACTCACTCATAGGCGTGCGCAGCCTATTGCATTAGGGTGTGCACCCTAAAGCACAAGCCGTGCATATATATATGTATGTATGTATATATATATATATATATGTGTATACATATACACATATATACACATGCACTGCTGTGTGTGTGCTGTTAGTGTGATGTGTGTGTGAGGGTGCTGGTAGTGTACTATGTGGGTGTGTGTGTGTGTGTGCACTTGTGAGGGTGCTGTTAATGTACTGGTAGTGTGCTGTGTGTGTTTGTTAGGGTCCTGTTTGTGTTTGTGAGGGTACTGTTTGTGTGCTGTGTGTTAGGGTGCTGTTTGTGTAATGTGTGTAAGGGTGCTGTGTGTTTTTGTGAGGGTGCTGTATGTGTGGGTGCTGTGTATGTCTGTGGGTGCTGTGTATGTCTGTGGGTGCTGTATGTCTGTGGGTGCTGTATGTCTGTAGGTGCTGTATGTCTGTGGGTGCTGTGTATGTCTGTGGGCAGGGATGTATTTACCACAAGGCAAACAAGGCATTTGCCTAGGGCGGCACTTTCAGGGGGGGCGCCAACAAATGCCACCCCAATCTCCCAGACAAATGCCTTGCTTGCCTTGTGTTCTGGGGCTGTCTACCTTACTGTGAGTGAGTGAGTGAGTGTAGCTGTCAGTGTGTGTCTGTGAGTGAGAATGGGTGTGCCTGTGAGTGTGTGTCGGTGTGTGTATGTAATTTTATGTGTATCTGAGAGTGTGTGCCTGTCAGTGAGTGTGTGTTAGTGTGTGTCTGTCAGTGAAAGTGTGTGTTGGTTAAACAGTGTGTGCCAATGACTGTATGTGTATGCCAATGACTGTGTATCTGTCAGTGAGTGTATATCAGTGCATGTATCAATGAGGGCATGTGTCTGTCAGTCAAAAAAGTGGCCTTGACATGAATTGGGGGGTCAAATTTAGATTTTGGGGGTGCCCGAATTTAGTCGTGCCTAGGGCAGCACAAATACAGAATACACCACTGTCTGTGGGTGCTGTATGTGTGTATGTGCTGTGTATGTCTGTGGGTGCTGTATGTGTGTTGTATGTAGGGTGCTGTATGTATGTTTGTGCTTTGTATGTGTATGGGTGCTGTGTATGTGTATGGGTGTAGGTGATGTGTATGTGTGGGTGCTGTATGTGTGTGGGTGCTGTATGTGTGTGGGTGCTGTATGTGTGTAGATGCTGTGTATGTGTGGTGTATGTCTGTGGGTGCTGTATGTATGTGGGTGCTGTATGTATGTCTGTGGGTGCTGTATGTGTGTAGATGCTGTGTATGTCTGTGGGTGCTGTGTGTGTGTGTGTGTGTGTGTGCTGTGTATGTATGTGCTGTATGTCTGTAGGTGCTGTATGTCTGTAGGTGCTGTATGTGTGTGGGTTCTGTGTATGTCTGTGGGTGCTGCATGTGTGTAGGTGCTGTGTATGTCTGTGGGTGCTGCATGTGTGTAGGTGCTGTGTATGTCTGTGGGTGCTGTGTGTGTGGATGCTGTGTATGTCTGTGGGTGCTGTATGTCTGTAGGTGCTGTATGTGTGTAGGTGCTTTATGTGTGTGGGTGCTGTATGTGTGTGGGTGATTGTGGGGGGGGGTGGGGGTGGAGGTGGGGGTACACTCAATATCCCCCCTCCCTTCTTACTTTATGTGGGGAGGGGGGATTCTTGTTCCTTGCTACATTCAGTGGTTGTCCAGTGGAGGTGGGGGCAGATCAGTTAATATCCCCCCTCCCTTGTTAGCTTATGCCTGGGAGGGGGGATCCTTGTTCTGCCATCCTTCCCTGGTGGTCCAGTGGTGAGTGAACTCTAGCCTGCGGGGCTAGAGTTCACTCTCGCGAGATCTGAGCATCTCGCGAGAGGAACCCGGCGGAGCTGCTGGCAAGAGCTCCGCCGGTCCTCTCCTGCCTCCCTCACTGCCTGTGGGTCGGTAGGGAGGGAGGCTGAGAGCAGAGCCGGCGTTTGGATAGCGCTGGCTCTGCATGAGCCGACAGGGGGGATCCTGAGATCTCCCCTGCCGGTCTCACTCCATAGGCGTGCTGCGGGGATTAGGGTGTGCCCAGGCACACCCGGCACACCCCGTGCGCACGCCTATGCACTCACTACTGCCAAATTTGTGATGTATATTCGCTTACTATTGACCCGACTTGGCTTAAACACCGCAAAATATTCTGGGCATTCATTCCAGAGAGGGGCAGCCTCCACAGCCTCAGGCCTAGACATCCCAGTTCATATCATAAAAACCTTGGGCCGCTGGAAGTCATCCGCTTACACTGTTTGCATACCGCAGCCAACACAGGAATTAAGGCATGTGTTTGTGAAAATGTCATCGGAATATGCTAACTCCATGTCTTGTGTTTTCGTAATGAATATCTTTGATAACACTATATGGGTATTCCATTTTGCCCTCTTATTTACAGGCCTACCACACACGTCGGTTTCGGCACACCTCTACCGACTTTTAATTATTATGATAAGTATACTCATTATCTATTTTATACTATACTGAAATGGCCCCGAACACAAATTGGAAGGCGGGGCCTGAAGTTGTGGGAGGGGCTATATCCCTTTAAAAGGGACTCCCCCTCCTACCTCATTTACCTTCTGGTCCAGACGTTCATTTGGCCCACCCTCTTCTCCCTCTTTTCAAATACTGTTTAAGGTTGGGCCTCTTATTTACAGGCCTACCACACACGTCGGTTTCGGCACACCTCTACCGACTTTTAACCCCTTAAGGACACATGACATGTCTGACACGTCATAATTCCCTTTTATTCCAGAAGTTTGGTCCTTAAGGGGTTAAAGGAACACTATAGTCACCTAAATTACTTTAGCTAAATAAAGCAGTTTTAGTGTATAGATCATTCCCCTGCAATTTCACTGCTCAATTCACTGTCATTTAGGAGTTAAATCACTTTGTTTCTGTTTATGCAGTCCTAGCCCCACCTCCCCTGGCTATGATTGACAGAGCCTGCATGAAATAAAAACTAGTTTCACTTTCAAAAATATGTAATTTACCTTAAATAATTGTATCTCAATGTCTAAATTGAACTGTACTCACATACAGGAGGCTCTTGCAGGGTCTAGCAAGCTATTAACATAGCAAGGGATAAGAAAATCTTAATTAAACAGAACTTGCAATAAAGAAAGCCTAAATAGGGCTCTCTTTACAGGAAGTGTTTATGGAAGGCTGTGCAAGTTACATGCAGGGAGGTGTGACTAGGGTTCATAAGCAAAAGGATTTAACTCCTAAATGGCAGAGGATTGAGCAGTGAGGCTGCAGGGGCATGTTCTATACACCAAAACTGCTTCATTAAGCTAAAGTTGTTCAGGTGACTATAGTGTCCCTTTAATTATTATGATAAGTATACTCATTAGCTATTTCATGCTATACTGAAATGGCCCCGAACACAAATATAGTTAAGCGAAATACACACATATATATATACTTTTCAAAGTATTTAAAGGCATAGCACACTTTTTTCCAGTGTTTCTTGAGCTATTTTCACTTTTATAAGTGCTTGCTTACCTTTTAAATATTTTATAAGGGTTAGACTATTGTGTCTTTTACTTGATTTTATTTGTATTTTTTTTGTATTTTATACTCAGATATAAGACCAACACCAGAGAAACAAAATCCCCCAATGGAACGCACACGTCACACGGCATGCATTCCAGTGACGCCAACCATATGTCCTAACGACGCAGGTCACGCGACCCGGAAGTACAGTGCATGACGTCTGTATTGGAAAGTACAATGCGTTCCAAGTGCGGACAGCCGAACCCAGAAGTACCCGCAAGACAAGACTTAAAAGGACACCAAGGAGGCTCCCCACAACATATACCAACTTAGGAAGCCCCCACCATAGGGCAAAACGCGTTTCGGACCTACTAGCCATTAGGCAGTGCCAATATTGGACTAATTGGGACTTTTCAAAACAATTTTCTTTTAACCATCAAATATTTTATTGCACACTGTGCAATACTTTCTCCCCTAAGCTCCTTTTGTGTGTCTCTTTCTTCCGCCATATGTGTCTCTTCCTTCCCTCAAGCCACTCTGTGTGTTGCTTCCCAACCAAGCCACTCTGCATGTCTTTCCTTATCTAGCCCCTTTGTGTATCTCTTTCTCCCCCCCAAAGCCCACTACATGTCTGTTACTCCCACCCCTCGTGTGTCTCTTTCTCCTCCCCCCCTCAAAATTCTCTGCTAAATGATAAGTAAACTATGCACAAACATCCACAGACTCCAGTAATCATAACTACTTCAATGAGTTGAAGTGGTTATGGTGCGTACAGTGTTCCTGTAGACACAGACACTTTTTTTTCTATGATAAAGGAGAATTAGGGGCGTCAAATTACCAAAGCTTCAGTCGAAAACAGAATATAAATATGATAGAATTATTCTATCTCACCTATGTTACATGTTGTGCAAACTGGAGCACAGGACTGAGGAGCAGAAGACGGTGACAGGAAAAAGGTGAGACAGAAGAAGAGAGATACACTATGGAAGGAGGAGAGGACATGAGTTTGCAATCTCAAATGTATTTTTATTTCAGGCATAGATTTTAACTACAGTGTGGGTCTATGATTGTGACAGTTTGCCTGTAAGAATAACTAGAGGAAGGAAGTGACTAGACTGAGTAATACAATGGCAGTTGGCTTGCAAGAGCTGGCCAGCTGCCAGATAGTTAAAGGGACACTAAAGTCGCTTCTTAAAGGACCACACTAGTGCCAGGAAAGCATACTCGTTTTCCTGGCACTAGAGTGCCCTGAGGGTGCCCCCACCCTCAGGGACCCCCTCCCGCCCGGCTCTGGAAAGGGGAAAAGGGGTAAAACTTACCTTTTCCCAGCGCTGGGTGGGGAGCTCTCCTCCTCCGATCCTCCTCCTCTCCTCCCCGTCGGCTGAATGCGCACGCGCGGCACGAGCTGCGCGCGCATTCAGCCGGTCGCATAGGAAAGCATTCATAATGCTTTCCTATGGACGCTTGCGTGCTCTCACTGTGATTTTCACAGTGAGAATCACGCAAGCGCCTCTAGCGGCTGTCAGTGAGACAGCCACTAGAGGAAATAGGGGAAGGCTTAACTAATTGATAAACATAGCAGTTTCTCTGAAACTGCTATGTTTATAAAACAATTAGTTAACCCTAGCTGGACCTGGCACCCAGACCACTTCATTAAGCTGAAGTGGTCTGGGTGCCTAGAGTGGTCCTTTAATTAAGCGTTTTTTGTGTATAGATCATGCTTCTGAAGTCAAGCTGCTCATATCTCTGCCATTTAGGAGTTAAATCCATTTTGTATCTGTTCATGCAACTGTAGCCACACACCCCCAACTGTGACTGGCAAAGCCTGCATTATTTTTTTTTCATTTTCAATCAGATGTTAACTTAAGTTAGATGTTTTTTTTTATCCTGCTCTGTAAACTGGACTTTATTCACACACAGGAGGCTCCTGCAAGGATTAGCAATCTACTAACAGAGCAGGAAATATGAAATTTTAAATGAAACAGACTGTGGAATAAAATAAGTGTAAACATTAGATATCACCTTTCAGGAAGTGTTTAGGAAGGTTGTGCACATTACATGCAGGGAGGCATGGCTGTAGCTGAATAAACAAAAGTGATTTAACGCCTAAATGGCAGAGAATTGAGCAGTGAGGCTTTAGGGACATGATCTTAACATCAAAACTGCTGCATTGAGTTGTTTTGGTGTCTATAGTATCCCTTTAACCTTCTCCCTGGGGTTTATTTCATTGTCCGCTGTCTGCTTGTGGTGCCAAGTGGCCAATCAAATAAACCCCAGTGTGGGGGTTAACTATGTGGGCTGCTAAGCCGATGCACTTTAATTGATTTTATTTTTCACTTCTTAGGATGGGGTTTCTAGTACTATAATGCGTGTTTACTTTTTAGTACTTTGATTAGGTTATCTATAGTTAGATTGGATTAGGGGGGCTGCCTCGAAGCAGCAGGATGGGAGGAGATCTCTGATAATTATCTGGCAGTATGTGATCATTGTGTTACTGTTTGTAACCCTTAAGGGGGCTGGACATATTATATACACTTTGTTACCTAATTAATAATATCTAAGAACTACAGGTACTCTTTCCTAGGAACCCTAATTTTACATATAACAAATTTGGGGATCTTCTTTATGTATTGTCTTTGCGCCCCTCTGTTTATCCATCTCTACTATAGTTGCTTGTTATATGCAATTACCACTTAGCGACCTAAGCCCTTTTGTAGACATCACAGTTTAACCCTTGATTTCCCATTCTCCTTTTTTTTTTTTGCAGTGCATAGAAGGTTACAGACTGGCCTGAGGTACCCCAACGGCATTCCTGGGGCATTCAACATGTATTGCAAGTGGGGTAAAGGAGAAGACATGCACAATTTTTTAAGTATTCGTATAAGCATATAAACATGAGGGATTCAGGCTAAGTATGTAGGAGCCTCGTTTTTAGGAGCATGAGATTGGGTGCATGTGGGTTTGACAAAGGTACTAGACAGAATAGAGCGTGGCTCCTTATGGTTAGTGGGCTGCGTCCGAGCAATGCAGTCCGAGATTTTGTAGTGTTTAGAGCCTGTGCAGAAGGAGCTCATGCAGGGCACGTCTTGTCAGCTAGCTAGTTAGGCTTCGCCCCCGACTCTCCATTCTTTTTAACTGCATTAAGTAGTCTAGATTTTGACTATTTAATTCACAAGGTATTTTAGTGAGGTTAGGATCCTTTTTTAGACTCTGGACCTCATTTTATTTTTATTTCTACTATGTGCCCTGGGTTATGCCCTTTTTTTTACCTCTTCAACCCATTTTTAGCATCAGAGTAGGTTTTTCCTATAGCAAAAACAAGATATACCGAAGAACATAAATAGAGAAAGGAAAACTTATAGGGTAATAAGGTTAATCGTAATGAACCCCAATTTCAAAGTTGCACTCACACAGTAGCAGAAAATTCAGGCTCGTCAATAATGTGTAGAATCCCACAGATGCAGCAGTGTTCAGATGTCCAATAATGCATGTAAGAAGATATAAAGAAACATAGTGCAGCGCTGATATAAAATAAATTCAGACTCTTTAATGGTTACACGTACAGCATACAAGAAGATCAAAGGCCCATCAATACAACGCTGCATTCCCCGGTCCTAATCTCTATGGTATGGAGTATAGGGGTCCTCACAGGTGTTGTAGGCAAAAATAACAAACATACAAAACAATAACAATTAAAAATACACTCTACGCGTTTCGTCTAGTACTCTAGACTTCATCAGGAGTAAAAAATGCTGCAGTTTGGGTTGAGACCAAAGCCTCATTTAAAAGTCCCTCTTCCATGTATCAGGTTACTCTCAGCCGAGGACATTAAGTGTCTGCTAAATCCCCATAGGAAAGAATTAATACAAAATGCTTTCCTATGGGGAAGCCTAATGCAAGCGCGAAGGAAGAGCCTAACCCATCGCTGAGGGACATCGGCACTGGATTCAGGTAAGTTACTGAAGGAGTTTTAACCCCTTTCAGTGTTGAGTTTTGGGGGAGAGCACAAGGGAGGGGGGCACTCTAGGCAACTATAGTACCAGGAAAACTTTTCTGGCACTATAGTATCCATTTTAAAGGATTAGGAAAAGGTGGAGTCTAAAGAGGAAGGGGTGGGTTCTTAATCAGGAAGAGGTGCGGCCTTGACCGGTAGGGGTGGGGCAAATTTAGATTAGGGCAGCACAAAACCTAAAAACACCACTGCCCACTCCTACTGGTGGTTATAGACCAGCACTCTCAGTCAATCACTAGTAACCTGGTTGGACAGAATTGAAATAAGTAATGCAGACGTGCAAATTACAGGAGTGCTGTCTCAAGGTGGAGCCTATTTTTCATCAAACCACTCCCACTCTTATAATACTCTTCAAGGCAACGTTTGAGGGCCAAACGTCATGGCTGCATTCTAGGAGAGTAACAAGGAAGTGAGGGTTCTGAACTCCATGTACACACTCCAGGCATGCATTGACCTCTGTAGTACAGATATTTGATATTTGTAAAGACCAACGCGATGTAGGGGATTGTACAACTCAGACATCATTACAGAGTTTAGTGTGGCTGTATTAACAATGAGTGTACCATGATTGTGACTATTGATATAATATAATATCTAAAATGTTGAGCTATATTTTGTATTTTCACTTTTTCACATTGGATGATCTGATAACAAGGTTTTGCATCATTTTTGGAGAAACTAATTTCCTTCACCCTATCTTTATATATATCTTTTGGGTGGGTTGGGGGTGGAGTTTTCCAGCTTAGTTGCTTGCCGCCTACCCATTCCAGATAACTCTCGGATTAGCACCTGAGCTATATAGATTTTTTTTATTTTTTTTTAAATTAATTTTATTGTGCAAAAGATTAACAGACAAGCTTGGTATGCAACAACAGTAGACATAAGTACTTCCAGAGACAATATATTGCTGTGCGAAATCAGATCTGCATGTTTTTAAATGTTAAACAGGCTAAATTAAGTTGTCAGTACATGAGTGGACAAGAGAAAAAAATGGATGCATGCTATGTAGACTGACATTAAGGTAGTCGAAGGAGTAATAGAAGATGATAGCGTAAATCAAAACAGTGCTAGACTTGAAAACGGACTACAGGTAGCTAGGAAGAGTATACGCAGGGCCGGATTTAGATGAAAAGAGGCCCCAGGCTATTCCACTTATGAGGCCCTTTCACCTCCCATTTTTAAGTTTGTAAATTACATGAGAGACAATAAAATACATCATTACTGTGATATATATCAATATGTTAAATGAAACCTGTTGTGATTGGTACTAACCTTTATAAAAAATGTGGCACGGATAATAAAAAAAAAAAAAGTCGAGATGAGGAGAGGGGGGTGATTGTGAGAGGGAGGGGGTTGATGAGGAGAGGGGGGTGATTGTGAGAGGGAGGGGGTGATGAGGAGAGGGGGGGTGATTGTGAGAGGGAGGGGGGGTGATGTGGAGAGGGGGGATGACTAAAAAAATTATCTTAAATACCTGGTGGTCCAGTGGGGGCTGCCTGGTGGTCTGGTGGGGTCCCTGGTGGTCTGGTGGCCCTCATTTCCGGTCTGCAGCTCCGCAGAGCTGCAAGACCATGGATCTCGCGAGACCCAATCAGAGCGTTGCCGTGGTAACCAGCGGCAACGCTCTGATTGGGCAGTGCACACGAGATCCATGGTCTGCAGCTCTGCACATTGCGGAGCTGCAGACCGCCGGTCTCGGCGATCGTGGCAGGAGGGGCATTGCAGTCTGCCCCGGGCACCCCCCTAGTAAGTGGCACCTGGGGCGGACCTGGGGGGGTTAGTATGCGTAGAGACCTGGGGGGGTTAGTATGCGTAAGAATTTCTCCTTATTTTCGGTTCAGTGTTTTAGTGTTCACTGTTTTTAGAATAGTGTATTTTTAATTTTGCTAACAATTTGAATGTAGGCCCCTCTTGATCTTGAGGCCCTAGGCTGAAGCCTAGTTAGCCTATAGGAAAATCCGGCCCTGAGTATACGCACTGTGAAGGAGTGGTAAAGAGTGATTAAAGGAGGTCAAGTAGCTTGGTTACATGCTTAGAATTTTATCACCAGGGGAGGCCCCCCCCCACTCCAAAGTAAGCGTTAAAAAAAAGCCCAGATCTTAAGTACTGGGATTATCTAGTAGTAATCTAAGGTCTGATCAGAAACAACTATAAAAAACATGAATATCGCTCAGTATGTAAGCATTGGTCGTGGGTGACTGAGAGTCAGCCTGAGTCAGCTGATGCCCTCCAGTGGCATTGCAAAGTCCTGCTTAGGTTTTACTGCCAGCGTTGTCAGGTGCGTCTTCCAGATTGTGTGGTGGAGAGGGCTTGATGAGAGCAGCGATTTCCCCAGCAGTGTTCCGGCTTTCCGGGTAGTTGCAGCGTGAGGACTCCAAGGTGTGCAATGCTCCTCAACAGCGCCACTGGGGTGTTCCCGATATCTCACTCCAGCTCAGGCTTGCCTCAGGACCGAAACTGCGGCTGTTCGTTTGGACCCGGCTGGTAAGTCCTGTGGTAGGTGGTCTTTCCTCTTATCACCAAAATGCCAGTTGAGGTGTTGGATCAGGTTATCCAAAAGGACCCTGGTGCTTGAGAAGGGAAAGTCAGCTTTCTCCCTCCTGTCAGTTAGACATGCAGGTCTCTCTCTCACGTAGAGTCTCAGTGTTGCGGTTTATCGGCTGGGCCCCCCAAGGTGAGGACCCGGATCACCCTCCTCCCCCCCAGTCCAGAGTGGGGGTACAGGGCCAGCTACCCGTGGAACCGAGGATCCGTCCCGCAGTAAGTGGGCAGAATAGTGGAGCGGCGGCTGTCCACCCCACTCACCAACGGAGCAGGCCCCAGCCACAAGGACCAAGGATCTCCCTCCCAGAGACTAAGAAGCAATATACAGGCCCAGTCCCAGAATCAGCACCGCTCCACAACATGGCCGCTGTTTCCCGGCCTCATTCAGGTAAGTTTTTATGTAGATATTTGTGTGGCGTTTTTACATGGAAATGCCTCAGGTTTCTCACAAATAATTATAAGTAGAGAACTTTGACTATTGATATAATAAAATATCTCGAATGTTGAGCTATATTTTGTATTTTCACTTTTTCACATTGGATGATCTGATAGCAAGGTTTTGCATCATTTTTGGAGAAACTAATTTCCTTCACCCTATCTTTATATATTTATATATTTTTTTGGGGTGGGTTGGGGGTGGAGATTCCCAGCTTACTTGCTTGCTGGCTTCCTATTCTAGATAACTCTCGGATTAGCACCTGAGCTATATAGATTTTTATGTAGATATTTGTGTGGCGTTTTTACATGGAAATGCCTCAGGTTTCTTACAAATAATTATAGGTAGAGAACTTGCCAATTTTTTAACTATGTTGTTTTGTCACTTTTATGGAATGTGACTAAATGATACTTCTGCTTCAATCAAATATACAGATACTTTGAAACATTGTAAGACAAGACACCATAGAATTATAGAAACCATTAAATCTCCTAATATGTCTGTATAGGACCAAAGAAAGTTATGAGAACTCAAAACTGTGCAATGCTTTCTTTAGTCTAGGGCATTTTAATCAAATCACCTGCAGATTACACAGCTGTAAAAAAAAACAACTAATGATGTTATCGTGTTGATTTTGAAGTCCTATGAGTGTGTTCTTCACTTTGACTGAGATCATCAAACTTGATGATCTCAGCCAATCCAATGCTTTCCCATAGGAGACCAATGGGAGGCTATTGCGTGTCCAATCAGCATCCCCATGGTGAGCGTTCAGCACCTCCATGCAGACCCAATCTAATACACTGCCCCCTCCCCCCATTCTAATACACTGCCCCAAAATCTAATACACTGCTCCCAAATCAAATACAGTGCCCCCTCCCTCCACTCTAATACACAGCACCCTCCACCCAATCTAATACTCTGCCCTTAATCTAATACACTGCCCCTCCTCCCTCCATTCTAATTAAATACACTGCCCCTCCTCCCTCCATTCTAATTAAATACACTGCCCCCACTTCCACCACTCTAATTTAATGCACTGCCCCCCTTCCTCCAACAATTTAATGCACTGCCCTCCCCTCAGTTTAACACACTGTCCCCCCACCCACCACTCAAATACACTGCCTACCCCCCAATTTAACAAACTGCGCCCTCCCACCACTCTAATACACTGCCCCCCTATAACCACTCTAATACACTGCCTCCTGCTTCCCCCAATTTAATACACTGCCCCCTTCCCTCCCCAAACTAATACACTGCCCCCTTTCTCCCTTAACTGAATACACTGCCCTATACCTCTACCAAATGAATACACTGCCCCCCTCCCACTGCCCAATTTAAAACACTACACATGAAGGTCCCCCAAACCCCTCTTCCCCTACCTTAAGATGAGCCGCCCATCCTCCAGTTCCAGCCCTGCTCTTCTCTGCTCAAGCAGGCCAGACGCTCCTCTGGCACTGCCAGCAGGATGGAAAGGGGAGTGGCTGGCCTGCTGTGCAGACAGACACTCTGCCCTCTTGTGGCCATGGGAGGGAAGACAAGAAGCAAACTGGAAATGTCTTTCCTGTCTTGCAGCTGGTCACAGCCACAGTACAAAGCAGCCCCAGGGCAGGCGGGCCACAAATATATTAATAGTGGGCCGCAAGTTTGACATGCTTGGTTTAAACAATGTTCAGATTTCTCTGTCTAAATGTTTTTCAACTGATATTGATTGGAAGCAGTGGCGTAGCGAAAGCTTTTGCCACCAGGGGCTGCCCCTGAGTTTGCGGCCACTATCTTGACCCACGTCATAACCGGTGCAGTCGTGGACGTCTGACATACTTCTTTTTTTTCTAATTCTTTATTTTTGACGTGCAAGTTCAAACATAAAAGCAGACAGTGTCACAGCAGCAGCTGCTTGCACCGTAAATGAAAATACAATATAACAGTAGTGTGACAAACTGTAGTAGGCGGTAGCACAATTTTTTTTAAATTTATCTTAATGAATACAAGAGCTAGAAGGAAATATATAACATGTTATGGTATGATAGGTAGTGTACCTTTGCCTGTGCCGCTTTTGGTGGCCAGTAAACCTATAAGGTTGTGTTAACAACTGTCCCTGTCCACCTTTGCTTGGGAGTAGGGTTTGGGACAAGCTCTAGGGACGTGTGTGCTATAGTGGCTAGAAGCAATATTGGTTTGTGGCATGGTCTTACGGCTCCTTGACCCCGGAGTCTGGGGGGGGGGGGGGGGGGAGGGGGAAGTATACCTTCCACAAGGTAGATGTGTGGAGTGTGTGACCTTAGCGTCACGGACTTAGTGACATCTCAAGTATTGTGGCATGGTAATGTAACTACGTCTGATTATCACAATAAGACATTAATTATAAAAACAGTAACTAAACCAAGGCAAACAAAGAAAGAAAAAGAAACCATGCTTAGATGCGGGAGGCAAGCCCATTACTGCCCCACACGTATCAGCGTCAGGTTGGTGGATTCGGCTGCGGTATCTCACTATCCGACGGCTGCTCTGTCGGTTCAAGTGTCCCGGGGCTGCACTGGCCCCTTTCCCTCCGACATTGCCTGTCTTGCAGGGGTAAAAGCTGGTATATTAGCTACATCCCACTTGTGTGGGGGTCTTGTCTCGGCTCCTGCTTTCTGTCGGATGCCCAGTGCCTGTAGAAACTGTGGAGCCTCCTCCGTTGATGTCAGTCTGTGGTGGTGTCCATCACGCGTGGCTATGAGAAGCCGTGGGTAGCCCCATTTATAAGATATATCCGCTGCTCTTAGTTGCGCCGTGGTGTCCTTCAGGGATGCACGCCATTGTAACGTCTGGCTGCTGAGGTCTTTATAAAAGCTCAAGGAAATGTCCTCAAATGCAAACGGGGTCCGGCCCCTGACGGCTCCGAGAAAGCTGTCCTTGTCTGAGTGGGATTTGAAGTTTAGTACAACATCCCTTGCTAAATCAGGTGTGTTCCTGAGATGTCCCGGAATGCGAAAAAGGCCGTCTAGGGTTATGTTTTTGGCCTGTTTAGTACGGCCTGAAGCAGTCTCTTAATGAGGTGCGGTAGTTCCTCCGCTGTTACGGAGTTTGGGATCCCCCTCACCTTGAGGTTTCTTTGCCGTGCTGTATCCTCCAGCTGCCCCATTCGGGTATTCAGCTGTGTACACATGGCTGTTAGTTTCAGTGTTTGCGTGGCCGTAGCTTCTTGCTGGGCTTGCAGGTCTTGGACCCCGTTCCCCGCTGTTTGTATGCGGCTAGTGAGCGTATTCAGCTCAGATTTGAGGCCCGCTAGTTCTGTCACGAAAAAGGCCTTTAGGTCTGTCACCATACCGGACAAGTCGACTTTAGTGGCTAGTTGGTGGTCTGGTTGCCGCGGAGGTGCATTCTGCTGCCTCCGTTGGGGTATCTGGGTTGGTATGTCTCCCAGGTATTCGTCGTCTGATGCTGAGAGTGACTCTAGGCCCATGTCGTGGTTTGTGCCCGCCATTTTGGGCCTGCCAGCCTGGGACAAGAGCTGCCCGATATCGTGGGTGTGACCCGTGGTTTGCCCTTGGGGTTTTCGGGAGTGCTTCCCCATTGCTCTCTGTGTCCACTGTGAGTGTTTCTCCGGTCTGTGGAGGCTTTTTGGGTGAGCCTTGAGGCGTTATTAGAGCAGCTATGTCGGAGCTTGGGAGCCATGCGTCTTGTCCGCCGACATACCTCTTTTAAGTACTCAAAGCCTGTTGCCCAACACGGTTTACAACCTTTTCAAGCTTTTTTTAAGATATACACCCAATAAATACATGCATGTAATTCATTGGGGCATATCTACTTGTGACAAAGCCATTTTGCCACTGGGTTTTGGAGGGGACTACTTGCCAGCCTTTTACCCTGTGACTATGGCCCCCTTAGTTTATTTTGGCTGAGAGACCCTAATTACCCTGTTGGTCCTCCAGCGGCACTTAGCCGCGACTCTATGGAACTGTTTTGAGCATGAGATCCTGCGTTCACATCAGCAAAAATATGACCTCCATAAAATTTCTGAAACCCCTGATCTGATCTGGGTGATTTTTGGATATGTTGTTCACCCAGATCAGCGCTATCAGAGGATGTGTTGTGTTTTGGGGTACTTATGGTACTTTATAAAGATGTGTTTTTTTTCTGCCTGTGGATTATTAAGTTAATGCAGCGGTTCCCAAAGTGTGTGTCGCGACCCACTGGTGGGTCGCAGGGCGATTCCCAGTGGGTCGCGCTGACCCACACATCCAGGGCCGCCGGGCAGTCAGGCAGACTGACACCAGGAGGGAGCCCGGCGGTTTGCCCTGTATGCCGCCGGGCTCCCTTCAATCAGTCTGCCCAGCAGCTCCGGTCTGCAGCTCCGCCGGGTGCAGAGCTGCAGACCGTGTGATAGGAGTCTCGCGAGCTCCCAGAGCGTTACCATGGCAACACTCAGGGAGCTCGCGAGACTTTTATTACACTGTCTGCAGCTCTGCACCCGGCGGAGCTCAGACCGGAGAGTTACCCCACTGGACCACCAGGGAGACACTGGACCACCAGGGAATTAAATGAAGGTAGGACACAGCCCCCAGATCCTGCCCCCTAATGTAAATAATTTTCTCCCTACACCCCCCCTCCCAAACTGTAACCCCTTCACTCTCTGCCCCTTCCCCTCCCCACCCTGTAACCCCTTCACTCCCTGCCCCCTCCCCACCCTGTAACCCCTTCACTCCCTGCCCCCTTACCACCCTGTAACCCCTTCACTCCCTGCCCCCTCCCCACCCTGTAACCCCTTCACTCCCTGCCCCCTCCCCCTCCCCACCCTGTAACCCCTTAACTCCCTGCCCCCTCCCCTCCCCACCCTGTAACCCCTTCACTCCCTGCCCCCCTCCCCACTCTGTAACCCCTTCACTCCCTGCCCCCCTCGCCACACTGTAACCCCTTCACTCCCTTCCCCCCTCCCCACACTGTAACCCCTTCACTCCCTGCCCCCTCCCCACACTGTAACCCCTTCACTCCCTGCCCCCTCCCCACACTGTAACCCCTTCACTCCCTGCCCCCTCCCCACACTGTAACCCCTTCACTCCCTGCCCCCTCCCCACACTGTAACCCCTTCACTCCCTGCCCCCTCCCCACACTGTAACCCCTTCACTCCCTGCCCCCCTCGCCACACTGTAACCCCTTCACTCCCTTCCCCCCTCCCCACACTGTAACCCCTTCACTCCCTGCCCCCTCCCCACACTGTAACCCCTTCACTCCCTGCCCCCTCCCCACACTGTAACCCCTTCACTCCCTGCCCCCCTCCCCACACTGTAACCCCTTCACTCCCTGCCCCCCTCTCCCCACTGTAACCCCTGCTCTCCCTGCCCCCCCACACTGTAACGCCTGCTCTCCCTGCTCCCCCACTGTAACCCATTTTCTTCCTGCCCCCCCACTGTAGCCTTCTCTCCCCCTGCCCCCCCACTGTAGCCTTCTCTCCCCCTGCCCCCCCACTGTAGCCCTCTCTCCCCCTGCCCCCCCACTGTAGCCCTCTCTCCCTCTGCCCCCACTGTAGCCCTTTCTCCCCCTGCCCCCTACACTGTAGCCCTTTCTCCCCCTGCCCCCTACACTGTAGCCCTTTCTCTCCCCTGCCCCCTCCCCCTCCCCACCCTGTAACCCCTTCACTCCCTGCCCCCTCCCCCTCCCCCTCCCCACCCTGTAACCCCTTCACTCCCTGCCTCCCTCCCCACCCTGTAACCCCTTCACTCCCTGCCTCCCTCCCCACACTGTAACCCCTTCACTCCCTGCCCCCTCCCCACACTGTAACCCCTTCACTCCCTGCCCCCTCCCCACACTGTAACCCCTTCACTCCCTGCCCCCTCCCCACACTGTAACCTCTTCACTCCCTGCCCCCTCCCCACACTGTAACCCCTTCACTCCCTGCCCCCTCCCCACACTGTAACCCCTCCACTCCCTGCCCCCTCCCCACACTGTAACCCCTTCACTCCCTTCCCCCCTCCCCACACTGTAACCCCTTCACTCCCTGCCCCCTCCCCACACTGTAACCCCTTCACTCCCTGCCCCCTCCCCACACTGTAACCCCTTCACTCCCTTCCCCCCTCCCCACACTGTAACCCCTTCACTCCCTGCCCCCTCCCCACACTGTAACCCCTTCACTCCCTGCCCCCTCCCCACACTGTAACCCCTTCACTCCCTTCCCCCCTCCCCCCTCCCCACCCTGTAACCCCTTCACTCCCTGCCCCCTCCCCACCCTGTAACCCCTTCACTCCCTGCCCCCCTCCCCACTCTGTAACCCCTTCACTCCCTGCCCCCTCCCCCTCCCCACCCTGTAACCCCTTAACTCCCTGCCCCCTCCCCCTCCCCACCCTGTAACCCCTTCACTCCCTGCCCCCTCCCCCTCCCCACCCTGTAACCCCTTAACTCCCTGCCCCCTCCCCCTCCCCACCCTGTAACCCCTTCACTCCCTGCCCCCCTCCCCACCCTGTAACCCCTTCACTCCCTGCCCCCCTCCCCACACTGTAACCCCTTCACTCCCTGCCCCCTCCCCACACTGTAACCCCTTCACTCCCTGCCCCCTCCCCACACTGTAACCCCTTCACTCCCTGCCCCCTCCCCACACTGTAACCCCTTCACTCCCTGCCCCCCTCGCCACACTGTAACCCCTTCACTCCCTTCCCCCCTCACCACACTGTAACCCCTTCACTCCCTGCCCCCTCCCCACACTGTAACCCCTTCACTCCCTGCCCCCTCCCCACACTGTAACCCCTTCACTCCCTGCCCCCCTCCCCACACTGTAACCCCTTCACTCCCTGCCCCCCTCTCCCCACTGTAACCCCTGCTCTCCCTGCCCCCCCACACTGTAACGCCTGCTCTCCCTGCTCCCCCACTGTAACCCATTTTCTTCCTGCCCCCCACTGTAGCCTTCTCTCCCCCTGCCCCCCCACTGTAGCCCTCTCTCCCCCTGCCCCCCCACTGTAGCCCTCTCTCCCTCTGCCCCCACTGTAGCCCTTTCTCCCCCTGCCCCCTACACTGTAGCCCTTTCTCCCCCTGCCCCCTACACTGAAGCCCTTTCTCTCCCCTGCCCACCCACTGTAACCCTTTTTCACCCTGCCCCCTACACTGTTACCTGCACACACTCCCTACCACACGGTCACCCTCACCTGTCTCTGCGTGTATGTGTATCTGAGTCTCCTTTTGTGTCAGTGTGTGTGTATTTGTGTGTCAGTGTGTATCTGTTTACATGAGTGTATGTGTATCTGTGTGTAGGAAAATAAGTGTCATTGTGTGTGTATCGCTGTGTCAGTATGTGTATGTGTGTGTCTCTGTATGTGTGTATTTGTGTGTCTCTGTATGTGTATACACTGCACACATACTCCATGCAAAAAACATGCTTACATCCAAACACACATTGTGTATATGTATATTTTATATACACAATATACACACACTGCATCCACTACACACGCACTGCAATCAAACGCAAACATTACATACAAACACACCCATGTATTAAAACACTAAAATGATATACAAACACCCCTTCATTCAAACACCGACACTACACACAAAAAGCACACTGCATTTAAAGTCCAGCACTACATTCAAACACCCCTGCGTTCAGCCGCAAACATTACAAACAAGTACACCACTACATTCCAATGGCAACAGTACATACAAACACTCCCATACATGCACACACATACCTAAAGGACCACTTCAGCTTAATGAAGTGGTCTGGGTGCCAGGTGCTAGGATTAACCCTGCCTGCTGTAAACATTGCAGTTTCAGATAAATTGCTATGTTTACAAATGGGTTAATCCAGCCTCTAGTGGCTGACTCATTGACAGCTGCTAGAGGCGTTTCAGCGCTTCTTACTGTGATTTTCACAGTGAGAAGACGCCAGCGTCCATAGGAAAGCATTGAGAATGCTTTCCTATGGACTGGCTATATGCGCGCACGGCTCTTGCCGCACATGCGCATTCAGCCGATGACGGCTAAAGGAGGAGAGTCCCCAGCGCCGAGTGAGCCCGGCGCTGGAGAAAGGTGAGTTTTTAACCCCCTTTCTCTCCCTTCAGCCTTGCAGGAATGGGACCCTGAGGGTGGGGGCACCCTCGGAGCACTTTAGTGCCAGGAAAACTAGTTTGTTTTCCTGGCACTATAGTGGTCCTTTAATACACAAACATGCTTACATTTAAACGCTCAAACACTGCTCACAAATATAACCCTGCAACGATGGGCAAATGGTAGATTCCCAGCAGGCATAGCATTGTTGAAGTTCTCCGACAGATGGAGATCTACCTTTTGGCCACACTTGCACTAGAGGGGGCCCCAGAAAGCATACTTGCACCAGGGCTCTCTCTACATTAGTTCCACCACTGGGATAATCAATGTGAGGGGCCTGGATGAGCAGGTGTGAGTAAGCAGTTGTATGCCTCTAAAACTGATTGCCATGATATGCAAAGTTTCTGCCTTTAAAACTCCATGATATATCAACATTATGCATCTAAAACTGCCATGATATGCCAAATTATGCCTCTAAAACTGCCATGATATGCCAATTTTATGCATCTAAAGCTGATTGCCATGGTGTGCCAATTGTATGCTTTTAAAGCTGATTGCCATGGAGTGCCAATTTAATGCATCTGACTGTTTGCCAATTGTATGCCTCTGAAGCTGATTGCCATGATGTGCCAAGTTTATGCATCTAAAAGTGATTGCCATGATATGCCAAGTTTATGCATCTAAAAGTGATTGCCATGATATGCCAAGTTTATGCATCTAAAGCTTTATGCATCAGCTTTAGATGCATAAACTTGGCACACCATGGCAATCAGCTTTATTTATTTATTTATAAATAGCAATAATAAATAAATAAAGCTGATTGCCATGGTGTGCCAAGTTTATGCATCTAAAGCTGATTGCCATGGTGTGCCAAGTTTATGTATTTAAAGCTGCCCTGATGTTCCAATGGTATGCCTCTAAACCTGGATGCCATAGTGTGCCATTTGTAAGCCTCTAAAACTGATTGCACTGGTGTGCCAATTTTATGCACCTAAAGTTGCCATGATGTGCCAAGTTTATACATGTAAAATTGATTGCCATAATGTACCAATTTTATGCATCTAAAGCTGCCATAATGTTCCAATTGTATGCCTGTAAAGCTGATTGCCATGGTGTGCCAATTGTAAGCCTCTAAAGCTGATTGCCATGGTATGCCCAACTGTATGCCTCTAAAACCGATTGCCATAATGTACCAATTTTATGCATCTAAAGCTGATTGCCACGGTATGCCTATTTTATGCATCTAAAGCTGCCATAATGTTCCAATTGTATGCCTGTAAAGCTGATTGCCCTGGTGTGCCAATTGTAAGCCTCTAAAGCTGATTGCCATGGTATGCCAACTGTATGCCTCTAAAGCGGATTGCTATAGTGTGCCAATTGTATGCCTCTTAAGCTGTTTGCTATGGTGTGCCAGATTTATGCCTATAAAAGCAATTGCCATGGTGTACATCTAAAGCGGATTGCTATGGTGTGCCAATTGTATGCCTCTAAAGCGGATTGTCATGGTGTTCACTTTTTAAAATATGCATTATTTAAAAGCAAGTGGGTCTCGAAAAATTACTATTTTGAAAAGTGGGTCTCGGGCCATAAAAGTTTGCCCTGAGTTAATGCATTAACTACCTTAATTATATCACAGGCAGAGTGGAGGGATTGTTTACTGTATGTGGGAGTGTCATTCATTGTTACATTGTTTTTATTGGTCTGTACATTTTGTAATTCGGTGCCCCATCAGCAGGGCCGCCATCAGAAATTTTGGGGCCCCTGACAAAGCACAAGGTCTGCCCCCCTTCCTCCCTCCCGGGCCCGCCCACGCCCTACCTAGTCCGCTGACAATGATGCAGGACTGAATGTGGTGTGTATAGTGGAAGTGAATTAGAATGTGTGTAATGGATGTAGTGTTTGTGTGTATTAGATACTGTTTGTGCAGTGAATGCAGAGTGTGTGTTTGTGTAGCGGATGCAGTGTGTATAGTGAACACAGAGTGTATTTGAGTAGTGGATGTAGTGTGTGTACAGTGATGTAGTGTGTGTTTGTGTAGTGGATGTAGTGTTTGTATGTACTAGATGAAATGTGTTTAGTGGATGCAGTGTCTGTAGTGGATGTAGTGTGTGTATTAGACGCAGTGTCTGTGTATAGTGAATGCAGAGTGTTTCAATTTGTGGTGGATGTAGTGTGTGTACTGTGAATACAGGATGTTTGTGTAGTGGATGCTGTGTGTACAGTTAATGCAGAGTGTATATTAGTGTAGTGAATGCAGAGTGTGTGTCAATATAGTGAATCCAGAGTGTGTGCATAGCTTAGTGAATGCAGAGTGTGTGTTAGTGTGTAATGAATGCAGAGTGTGTGTTAGTGTGTAATGAATGCAGAGTGTGTGTTAGTGTGTAATGAATGCAGAGTGTGTGTTAGTGTGTAATGAATGCAGAGTGTGTGTTGGTGTGTAGTGAATGCAGAGTGTGTCAGTGTAATGAATGTAGTGTGTGTGTTAGTGCAGTGAATGCAGAGTGTGTGTAAATTTGTAGTGAATGCAGAGAGTGTGTTAGTGTGTAGCGGATGCAGAGTGTGTGTTAGTGTAGTGAATGCAGAGTGTTAATGTGTAGTGAATGCAGAGAGTGTGTTAGTGTGTAGCGGATGCAGAGTGTGTGTCAGTATAGTGGATGCAGAGTGTGTGTCAGTATAGTGGATGCAGTGAGTGTGTTAGTGTGTAGTGTATGTAGAGTGTGTGTTGTGTTAGTGTATGTAGAGTGTGTGTTGTGTTAGTGTATGCAGAGTGTGTGTTGTGTTAGTGTATGCAGAGTGTGTGTTGTGTTAGTGTATGCAGAGTGTGTGTTGTGTTAGTGTATGAAGTGTGTGTGTTGTGTTAGTGTATGCAGAGTGTGTGTTGTGTTAGTGTATGCAGAGTGTGTTGTGTTAGTGTATGCAGAGTGTGTGTTGTGTTAGTGTATGCAGTGTGTGTTGTGTTAGTGTATGCAGTGCGTGTGTTGTGTTAGTGTATGCAGTGTGTGTGTTGTGTTAGTGTATGTAGAGTGTGTGTAAATGTGCAATCTAGGGGGGGAGGGGAGAAAGGGGCATTTTCCCATACATTTTTTATTACATTTAATTAAATGTTATTCTCCCTCCCCGCTTACCTGTGTCCAGGGAGGGGGGAGATTCCATCCCTGGTGGTCCGGTGGCAACGCTCCGCGGGTCTCGCAAGAGTTATTAGAAGAGAGAAGAGAGGAGAAGCTGTGTGCTGCCTGGGCCCCCTCTGCGGTAACAGGGAGCCGGGGGCCCGCGGCTGCGCACATAGATAGCGATATTCGCTATCTATGTGTGCAGAGAAAGAAAGTGGGGCCCAGGGCAGCCGGGCCCGTGACGACCGTCATGGTTGTCACCCCCTGATGGCGGCCCTGCCCTTCAGCTCCAGGGGGTGTTCCCCTGGCCTGAGGAATTGTATATAAATCCAACCTGTACCAATAAACCTTCAGACCTCTTCACCCTCAATACTGAGTTCTGTATCTTATTGTAGGGAGCTGCTATTTCACTACCAGGGATTGCTATACTCGTTATACTCCCTTGGATAATCACTAGCTCTTCTAAGAGCTGTTCCTGTTACGCTCTCCTGGAGGAGAGATCTTTCCCACACAGTCCTTGATGTCAGCAGTTGGTCCAGGGTGAGAGAAAGACGGCGAGATTCCAGTTAAGCTATGGTGGTTGTGGAGTCTGCGGTGCTGATGGTGTCCGGTGCAGTGCTTATAGTCCTCGGCGTCCGCTAGGAAGCATCCATTTACAGAGGTGCCCAGTCGGGGTGCCAGATGGTCCTTTACACTACTAAATAGGGATTTTATGGGGAGTGAGGGGGATTTGGCCTATTTGAGCAGAGTGTTCCTTTAAATAATTATTGTTCCTGAAGCGCTCCAGTATATTTTTTTTATTGGTGTGAAAGGAAACAGGAGTGAAAAGCAGAGTATCAAATTTTATATTTTATACACATTAAAAAAATGGCAATATAGGAGGGAACAGGGACCTTGTCGCCCCCAAAAAAGTGCTGCCCGGAGCGGAGCGTTCCCCCCCACCTTGCTACGCCACTGATTGGAAGCATTAATTCCTTAGCAATTAACACCCTTTGAGTTTTAAATAATGCTCAACATATCCCAATTTGATTTGCAGTAGAAGTTATAAATAAAAAATATCACATAAAATAACCTGGGAAAACGCATGTCTCAGGCTGAACCACAAATTGTGAAAAATTCCAGGAGTGCTGTCTCAAGGTGGAGCATATTTTTTGTCACACCACTCCCACTGAGCTGAAGTGGTTATATTGTTTTGCATGTCCCTTTAAATCTGTATTTCAGCAGACCAAAGGTGCATTACTTTCTTTGAACTTGAGTGAGCCTCATTGTAGTTTATGGTTGGTGGAGTGATAGTTTTTCCTATTTAGTAATTGGTAAGGTTTAACAAAAGGTGTGTCCATGTGTAGGTGTATGCAACCAATGACACCCATAAGATTTGTTATGCCAATCAGGGCACAGATAAAAGGCCTCTCTCCTTACATTCTTATCACTTTGGAGTGCTTTGCATTTAAAGTAACACCAAAGATCCTGGAAACGGGATAGTCCCTTATCCATTACCTTTTAATAAGGTGTATTCACCCATGGGCTGCCTTTTGCTATATATTGCAAAGAAAAGTAAAAATGTAATTCATCCTATAAATGACTACTTACATTTCCATTTGATGATGTTTGTTTTGATCCTACAGAGAAGCACATATGTAGCCTTCTGCATCTCTGTATAGGACCTCCTGGTACTCTTTAAGGCAACCTTTGAAGGCCAAACGTCATGGCTGCATTCTAGGAGAATAACAAGGAACTGAGGGTTCTGAACACAATGTACACACTCCAGGCATGCATTGTCCTCTGTAGTACAGATATTTGATATTTGTAAAGACCAACGCGAAGTAGGGGATTGTACAACTCAGACATCATTACAGAGTTTAGTGTGGCTGTATTAACAATGAGTGTACCGTGATTGTGACTATTGATATAATAAAATATGTCAAATGTTGAGCTATATTTTGTATTTTCACTTTTTCACATTGGATGATGATAGCAAGGTTTTGCATCATTTTTGGAGAAACTAATTTCCTTCACCCTATCTTTATATATATTTATATATTTTTTGGGGCGGGTTGGGGGTGGAGATTCCCAGCTTACTTGCTTGCTGGCTTCCTATTCTAGATAACTCTCGGATTAGCACCTGAGCTATATAGATTTTTATGTAGATATTTATGTGGCGTTTTTACATGGAAATGCCTCAGGTTTCTTACAAATAATTATAGGTAGAGAACTTGCCAATTTTTAACTATGTTGTTTTGTCACTTTTATGGAATGTGACTAAATGACACTTCTGCTTCTAATCAAATATTCAGATACTTTGAAAGACAAGACACCATAGAATTATAGAAACCATTATATCTCCTAATATTTCTGTAAAGGATCAAAGAAAGTTATGAGAAGTCAAAACTGTACAATGCTTTCTCTAGTCTAGGGCATTTTAATCAAATCACCTGCAGATTAATAAATGTTATTGTGACGGTAGTCACCATCACTGGGAGCAGAAGGACACTTTACAATGGTTCCTAAATGGCTCCTATGTCTAAGTCTACCTGTGCTCCTTATAGGTGCAGGGTGTTTATAATGTGTTTGTATACTGTTAATTGTTTTGTGTGCTGTCCTGCTGATCCTTGTTATCATCTAAGTGGATTGGGCTATGGAGCATGTATAGCGCTCACCTGAATAGCAAGGCTTGTTAATTTGCATAGTCAGGTAGATTTGTATATTGCTAATTCTACAATGAGCTGCAGCCTGGTCGGGTGGAAAAGCTCCAGAAAGACCCCAGTCAAGCTGCGGCGACTTGGGCAGAAGCCCTTCAGGTTTCCCGGCTTCAACTAGGAAGTGAGCTTGGCAGAGGACTGGTATAGGGAGTTTCTTCTAAGTTATCATTACCAAATTTCATATTACTCATATTATCAAACTCAGGCCAATGATGATCAGTGTTTAGTATTCTGAGTTTTAAACTTACAACTGCTTTTATATTAAATACAACAGTTAGTTAATTTCATACATGAGAACTCCTGTACTCCGAGCGAGTACCTCCGCCCAATCTACTTGCAAGCTGCTTGCAGGGACCCTGGGTTGCTTCTGCTCCAGCTACCGGAGCTTGACGGGGGTCCCTCTGGAGCTCTACCACCCGACCAGGCTGCAGCTCTTCTTCCAGGCAGATATGTTCCTCTCTACCTATTCCTCTGCAGCTTTCCTTCGATTGATTGCACTTGCCTTTACAAAGGCACTTGCGGCTCTCTTGATTTATCCCAGGTTTAAAGACTGTCACTGGGATGCCTAAAAATCCACACAGGACACAAGTTCCAAAAGGAACTAACATACAATACTTTATTTTACTAGGGACTAGCCTAAATGTTCATTACATCAACCTTGCTGTGACATAACTCAATAAAATACAATTAACCAAATTATACCAGAAAACATACAGGATCTTAAAATAACATAATCACATCATTTTAAAGGGGTGGGGAAGACAATAATAAACACAAAACATCTCCTGCCTGCAGCATTCACAATATGCAAATCTACCTGAATATGCAAATTAGCAATCCTTGCTATTCAGGTAGTGCATACAACTGTTGCTAGATCCTTGAAACCAACAGGGGGCGCTGTACAGGCTCCACAGCCAAATCCACCTACTTGGTAACAAGCATCAGCAGGACAGGAGAGCACACAAAACATATAACAACAAAACAACATTCCTGGTTAATCATGCAGCATCACTCATGGGTAGCTCCTCCCCCAGCCACCACAGGACAGGAATGAAAAACTAATTAATCAGACTATCAGGTATAAAAGGTCCCTCCTCCTACCCTAGTCTTTTTTTCTGTCCTCAGCCGGGCATACAAGAATGTTGTTTTTACATCTATAGAATTTTTATTTTTTTTGGCCACCTTCCTGCGTTTCCGTGGGTATACCAAACGAACTTTAGCCTCTCTTCATTTGAAGGACTCAGTAATCAGCCTGCACAGGCAGGACTAACTGAGTTAGGTTCAGGTTAAGACATAAACCATGGAATTACAAGAATTGGATAAATATAATTATTCAGATGGATATGAGTTGGTCAGTGCCTTAAAAATTTCCCCTAAGAATATCCCCCCTCTCCTCCTTGCATCTTGGAAATCTCAGAAGCCATACTTTTGTGAAAGTCATACACATTTTTACTTGTGCTTAGATTGATCTCCTTAACAACCTCTACTTTGTTCAGGGCATATACAGCATTTAAAAGGGATAACGTGCCATAATTTGAAAGTGCTCATTTGGCTTCAAATTTAGCAGACTGTTCCTGTGTGACTCTCTGCACCTGTTCGAGCTGTATTTGACGCTCGGATTTGCTGCCCTGGGTATTTGTACATTACTTTCAGGTATAGTGAAACTTTTTCCTTATGAGCATAATATATTAAGATACGATTTTTACTTATAGTATGAATATTTTCTTTTTGTATGGCTTCTCCCTCTAGAAGATTTGACTCTAGAAAAAATAGGTGAGCCAAATACATTTCTTCCATAAGGGGGTTCTTAAAAAGAGTGCAATATTGGGCTAATAAAATTTATATATGTGGCCTTATATTTCAGCCCCAGCAAAACTCATGACACTCCACCCAGGAAGTGCAAGGAAAAATCCAATAGATGCATAAACTGCAATCTATCTGCTCATGAAGGGAAAAACCTGTGTAGATCATGCCTGATGGAAGTAGTTGAAGAATCTAACAGGACGAGATCTCCCCCTGAAGATTTGAAAATATTGATATCTCAGGCTATAGCTGTAGACTTTAGGAATACTTCTGAAAAAATACCATCTAGCAAAGGAATAAGAACTGAGCCTCAGTCATCAGAATCAGAAGAAGATTCAGAGGTTCTAGAATTTTCAGAAGAGGACTCACAGCATTCTCCTACATCAGGCATAGGCAACCTTTGGCACTCCAGATGTTTTGGACTACACCTCTCATGATGCTTTGCCAGCATTATGAGTGTAAGAGCATTATGGGAGATGTAGTCCACAACATCTGCAGTGCCGAAGGTTGCCTACCCCTGTTCTAGATCCTTGGATGATAGGTCCATTGACAAGCTCATTACGCTCTTGAGAAACACTTTAAGACTTCAGGAAGAAAGACCTGATTTTCAGAAAGCTGACAGATATTTTGAGGACCAGAAGTCAACCAGACCCACCTTTCCAGTCCATTCTGCGATCAAAGATGTGATATGTCAGGAATGGAATAAACCAGAAAAAAATCCACGCTGAAGTAGGTCACAGATCACTAGGATGTATCCGTATTCCTCGGGCGACTGTAGGGCTTGGGTTTCAATCCCAAAAATTGACGCCGCAGTCATAAGAATAGCTAAAAGAACAACTTTTCCTATTGATTCTATAGCATACCTGAGAGACCTGATGGAGAAACAGTTAGATGCAGATCTGATAAAAGCACACTTGTCTTTGGGCTCAGATGTACACCCGCCTTGACTACGTTATCCAGAGCTCTCAAGGTCTGGCTGGAAAACCTTGAAGAGGATATTGAGAAGGGAGTACACAGAGAAAATTTGGTGAAAAGCCTGAAAGAATTTAAGATGGCTAACGAGTTTTGCTCAGATGCATCATTGGATATTACCAAAACGCTGGCAAAAAGTATGGCATTAAAAGTAGCCTCAAGAAGGGCTCAATGTGCGGTCTGCCATTCCAAGGAGATTTATTTTTCTGCAAAGTATTGGACAAGGCCATTCAGAAGGCAGTTGACAGCAAAAAAGCCTTTCTTCCTCAGGAGAGATGAAAACCAGCCTCTTCTTCTTGGAGGAAGAAAAGATATACAGATCAGTCCTTTCGGGATAGCAGATTGTAGGCAGGACCAGGTTGTTTTGCTGGAGGTGGGGGACGCCTGGCCGTTAGCTTGGTAACAATGGGTCGCCACTCGCTGTGAATGAGGGGCCACAGGGCTAATGAACTGGGGTCATGGACGAGGCTGTGGGCAGTCTCGCTTGAAGTGCCCTGGCTGGTAGCACTTGAAGGAGTTCTGATCGGTTCCAGCCGGGACCCGGGTTGGTACGGTCCTAACCAGGGGACCACGGTGCGGAAGGGTTGCAGCCAGGCTCGGCTGGGGCAGGGCCCTTGGGGCTGGTCGGTAGCTGGGAGAGGGAGATGGGTGTTGGGACCATCGGGTGTCAGCATACTCGTCCGTCCACTTGGCCGCTTCTGTGAGGGTCTTGTGCTGCCTATTCCCTCACCCATTCTTGGGCCTCAGTGGAGAGTCCACTGTAGAAATGCTCCAGCATGAACAGCTGGAGAACCTCCTCGGGGGACTTCGCTTGCTGCGAGTCCACCCAATTCTGGGCAGTTCAGTGGATGCGGCATGCCCACTATGTGCCTTGTCCCTCGGAACTTCCTCCGGTATGCCTCCGGAGTTATGGCATACCTGGCCAATAGGATCTCTTTCACAACTTTGTAGTTGCAGATCTGGTCCCCGGGTACTGCTCAATATGCCCCGGCCGCACTTCCTGTCAGCTTACTGCCCAGGATGGAGACCCAGTCTGCATGGTCGACTTCTAGCAAGAGGCACTGCCGCTCAAAGTCTTGCATGAAGTCTTCAAAGCCTTCTTCTGCATCCTTGAACTCCATGAAGGCAGTATATGGTGTGTGTGTAGGGGTAGTCAGTCCCTCTCTTGTCCACTGTTCCTTGGGTGGTGTGGTAGTCACCCCCTGCTTCTGAGCCAGGATGAAGGCTTGGGTCTCAGAGATGAGTTTGGTCAGGAGTTCTGCTGGGGGAGGCTCTCTGTATAAGGCCAAGCGCTGCATTATTACTTTTTTGAAGGCTATTTCTTCACCCTCCGTCTGTGGGGCAGCCGCCTCATTTCTTCGCTGGTTGTCCTGCATGAGTTTGGCAATCAGATCAGCTTTGTTACGGTTGCTGGACAATTTCCCTTTTGCTTCCAGCAAGTCTTGTAAGGTTAGTCTTTTTAGGGAATTATAGTCCATGGGTCTGTTGGCAGGGACGTAGGATCCCGCTGCTTGCCACCAGTCGTAGCGGACCCTGGGTAACCCAGCTGGTTACCTCTGCTATTAAGGAATGAAGAGACCCATCCCCCCCCCACCCCCCCCCCCCCCAGTAACTGGACGACACACAGTTCCAGGGGTACAACAACAACTTTATTGGCCACATTCGACTTTATACTTTTCCCCATGCAAGGGGTGGATCACACACAAAGACAATGTCCCCTCCCAGGGTCATATAATGGATCCAGAACCCCAGTTCCTTTGTCCGCTCTGTTCCTGCCACTCAGTGTCCCCTCCCCCTCCCAGGGGTCTCCTGATGAAAACAGAACTCCAGTCCCATTGTCCCCGCCACCTCTCCTCAGGGCTTCCCACCTCCAGTGACCAGGGGGTCTTCATCCTATGAGCCTCTTTACCTAGGATCCCCAGCGTAGGAAAGCTTCCCATCTCCTGGACTCCCAGTTACAGAAAGCCTGCCAAACCGCCATTGTCCCCAAAGAGTGTTCCCACTAATCTCAGGGACCCCCCCGAACGGTAACCCCCATGAACAGCCTCTGTTCGAAGGGGCCCTGTGTGGGGTGATGCATGATGCAACCCCTATATGACTGTTTTCTTTTACCTTACTCATCTCACTCATTAGAATTCCTGTGCTCCCCTTTCCTACTTCAGATCTCATAGTTTAGATAGATAAGAGGGATATATTATTATTTTTAAATGTGCTCAACATAAAAGAAAAAGTGAGGGAATGTGGTAACATTCTGTCATCAAACTAATATGGTGACCAGGGGTCATGTGACCAAGTTCCTGTAGATCTTTCTTACAGGGGGATAAGCTTTACCCTTTGATGTGGTAATTGGGTAATTCAATACCTTTACAAGTCAGGAAAGAGATAACCACTTCCCCCTATCCTCATCTCTCCCTGTTCCTTCTTGGCTGTACTACTGAGCAGTACCTCAAGCAGACATGGGCTAATTTTTATCATAGTGAACTGTGAGTGGGATCTGGTGATTTTATAAGATATAGTTGGTATTGTTAGTTAGGTTGTTGTTGCTGTTGTTGGTATAGTTAGTTAGATTGTGTGTCATTATTTGTATGTTGTTGTTGTTTTGTCTCTGAATAAATATTTGTTAAATTAGACGGACCAGAGTTTATATATGTATGCATACATAATAATTTATAGAGTTGGGGCGTGACCAACGCATGAAACTGAACGGTCGCCATTTCTTTGAGTTCCTCGCAGGCCCAACAAAATCTGCCAAATATCTCCTACCCGACACGCCATCCAACTACAAAACCATGAAAACTGAACTCAAGACTTCGTCCCGCATCGACAGATGCCCTTTCAGTACACCCCGGGGAAAAACAGGCAGAAGCGCAAGTCTGGGGCCTACCGCGATCAGACGCCTCAAGGCCTAAACTAATTCCTCGACTCCCTCATCGGAGTACACAGCACAGGCTCTCCGGAGCAGCTCTGGTCATCCCCGCTGCCGGACAACCCCACTATGAAACGCCGGACGCAAAAACCTGACAGGGACATAGGAGCTATGCTCCAGAAACCCGCAGCCTCAAAGACACCAACAACGGAGGCCGCCTACGCCACAGCGACTCCAATCCCGTGAACCGAGAGCGGAGACAGGGAAACCGGGCAATCACCCAACCCTGAGATATCCCTGAGTCTACAGCAGGAGGATAGCATGGCACCGACCACTAAAGGTGACCTTAAATTACTCCTCGCAGACCTCCACAAAATGATGGCTGCCGACCTTGCACGTGTACACACGGAAATACAGGCAAACACGGACCGCATCAAGGCCATGGAGGGAAACATCCAGGATGTGCAAACAGAAATGTCCAGTCTCAAGACCCCAGTACAACAGCTCAATAATCACCACCAGGCACTGACACAACGGCTGACAAACCTCGAAGACCAAATACGGCGGAACAACATTAAAATAAGAGTCATACCAGCGGCGGTGGGAGCTGAAGAACTCCCACACTATGTCAGTAGGCGATTGGCAGCTCTGCTCCCATCAGCGGTAGCCAAGAAAATCACACTGGATGGCATATTTCGACTCACCAGCATAACCAGGTCCTCCATCCCTGAGCCGAGAGATGTAATCATCCGCTGCGTCTCAGCAAACGACAAAGGCCATATAATGGCGGCAATACGAGGCAAAACCCCACTGCAATTTGAGGACGCCTCATTAAACTTCTTTCAAGACCTAACAAGAGCAACACTGCAGTGGCGCAGACAAATGGGCCCCATCACGACTCACCTCCGGAACAAGGGAGTGCCGTACCGCTGGGGAACACAAGGTACTCTACTCGTCACCCAAAATGGAGCTACCCATACAATCCAGGCACCCACGGAGGCAAATGCACTCTACACGGCCCTAGGGATGGAAGCACCTGTCCACAACACCCCGGGCACCACCACGCAAGGATCATGGAACCCCGACACGGTGACCCCCTTTGTACCGCGACAGAGGAGCAATTCCTCATCAGAGACTTGATCAGGGGATAAATCTGACCCAGCTCACGCACAAATAAGGGACTGAGCCATGGACGAACTTACCGTCTATATATAACAATTTCTTTCTTACTTTCAGTTGCTCGTAATTTTACTTTTTGTAGTTTATTTTGTTATTACTCCTTTTTCGGTGATATACTTTTATTATTACCCTAACACGGAACACACCAAAAGCACCCGACAACCCCTCCCACCCCAGGGTTACGGGGAAACACACACACGGCCAAGCCCACAACACTCAATCACCCACGCAAGCAACCGTCACTCTCCACTACATAAGGATGAGACACCAAGGTACAGGTAGAGGAGGGGTGCACTCCTTCCCACAAACCCCCATACACACAACCACCGAGACCTACCCCTCGGCCCCACCCCACACGGGAGCAACCCACCCCCCCCCCCCAGGAGGCCACAAGACCGACCTCCCGAGTCCTTACACCTACCAACAGACCCACCGGAGAGCAGAGGGCCCAGGGGGAGGAGAAGGGTGAAACAGGACGGGTTTGATCTATAGACGCAAAGGGGACTTCCCCCCACTCCAGGGCTGGTAACCACATGACGCCGCCTGATTGCACACAGTGCAATGTTTTCACGAACCATAACTGGATATGCAATATTGTATCAATGTAATTTTACTCCATGTCTTCTTCAACATGTAAGTTCATCCTTGCACTACAAAAATAAATAATAAAAAAAAAAATAATAATTTATAGAGTTTGGTAATACACTACACCCTGGGTTAAACCAGGCAAGGTAAGCGTCTCCTTTTGGGACACAAATGCTCCCCCTGGCCTCTGCTCATCTATATGAATGGCGGCCACCCAAGGAAGCACTCACTAATTACTTCCCTTGCGGTTTCACACGTATGTTGCGAGTTGCCAACGTTCTAATTGATTGGTGCGAACACTTCAAGGGGCACTGGTGAGGTCCTCATTCAGGTACCGAACGAGGTGGGAAGCCACAAATGCTACCCCTGGATGGCGTTCATCTAACGAACAGGCTGCCACCCAGGGTAGGCACGCGCCTAGGCTTCCCTTGCAGTTTGTGGTTTTGACACCTCGTTACGGGGTGCGAATGTTCTAAGACAACATTCTAATTGAGGTTTCGTGGTGGTCCCCGTTCGAGAGGTGAATATATTCTGTTCGTGGCGGCACTCCCGAATGGAGAGCAGGCAGCTCAGATGAACACATGGAGCAAAATACATGCCTAAGATAGGGAAAATACAGGAACAGGATGTTAAGACAGTAACACACATCACAGAACAACCTGGTCAGAGGCGGCTCTCTAATTAGGCGGTTTAGGTGGCCGCCTAAGGCCTCGCGCTAGAAGGGGCCTTGCGGCCGCCTAAACCGTATAATTAGAGAGCCGCTGCAGGGCTTTCTTTCCCAGTAAAAAAATAAATATTAATAAATACTTTAAAGCCGGCCGGCCGAGATTGCCGCGGCACCGGCACTATTAAAAGATGAAACCCTCTCACATGGGTTTCATCCGTGCAGGAGTGAGTCCCCTCCCCTCCTCCTGCACACTTCCTGGTAATCGGTAAATCAGCGATGCCGATGACATCACAACGCAAGACGTCACGACGTAACCCCTCCCTGCATTCCCCCGCCTGCGGTACCAAGAAGAAGAGAGAAGAGTAGCTGCTGCTGAAGAAAAGAGAGCAGAGGAGAGGAGAGAAAACGGAGAAAACGGAAGGACTCAGGAGAGCAGAGGAGAAGAGAGAAAAAGGTAAGGAGAGCAAAGGAAAATAAATTAAAGGGGAAGGGAAGGAGAGCAAATTAAAATAAATTAAAGGGGAAGGGAAGGAGAGCAAAATAAAATAAATTAAAGAGAAAGGGAAGGAGAGCAAAGGAAAATAAATTAAAGGGGAAGGGAAGGAGAGCAAATTAAAATAAATTAAAGGGGAAGGAGAGCAAATTTAAATAAATTAAAGGGGAAGGGAAGGAGAGCAAATTTAAATAAATTAAAGGGGAAGGGAAGGAGAGCAAAGGAAAATAAATTAAAGGGAAAGGAAAGGAGAGCAAAGGAAAATAAATTAAAGGGGAAGGGAAGGGAAGGGAAGGAGAGCAAAGGAAAATAAATTAAAGGGGAAGGGAAGGAGAGCAAAAGAAAATAAATTAAAGGGGAAGGGAAGGAGAGCAAAGGAAAATAAATTAAAGGGAAAGGGAAGGAGAGCAAAAGAAAATAAATTAAAGGGGAAGGGAAGGAGAGCAAAGGAAAATAAATTAAAGGGGAAGGGAAGGAGAGCAAAAGAAAATAAATTAAAGGGGAAGGGAAGGAGAGCAAAAGAAAATAAATTAAAGGGGAAGGGAAGGAGAGCAAAAGAAAATAAATTAAAGGCAAAGAGAGCACATTGAAAATAAATTAAAGGGGAAGGGAAGGAGAGCACATGATGGAAAATAAATTGAAGGGGAAGGGAAAGAGAGCAAAGGAAAATAAAGAAAAGAGAAGGAGAGCAGAGCAGAAGAGAGAAAAAAAGCAGGAGAGCTTTACCCCCCCCCCCCCATCTTTCCACAGAATAATGGTGGTATATCGTGACAATATTACTTAACAATTTTAAATATTATTAATAATATAATAATTAATTATAATATATTATCATAATTATATTAATTATTATCATTAAAGGAAAACTCCAGTGCCAGGAAAACAATCAGTTTTCCTGGCACTGGAGGTACCCTCTCCCTCCCACCCCCCAATACCTGGTTACTGAAGGGGTGAAAACCCCTTCAGTCACTTACCTGAGGCAGCGACGATGTCCCTCGTCGCTGTCTCCTCCTCCGTGCCGCTCCTCCTACTGTCTCCGTCGGCCGGTGGGCAAGACTGATCCCGCCCACCGGCCGAGGAGACCTAATGCGCATGCGCGGCAATGCCACGCATGCGCATTAGCGCTCCCCATAGGAAAGCATTGAAAAAGATTTTCAATGCTTTCCTATGAGGAAATGAGCGACGCTGGAGGTCCTCACACAGCATGAGGACGTCCAGCGACGCTCTAGCACAGATAATCTGTGCTATGAAGGAGGAAGTGACCTCTAGTGGCTGTCTTGGAGACAGCCACTAGAGGTGGAGTTAACCCTGCAAGGTAATTATTGCAGTTTATAAAAAACTGCAATAATTACACTTGCAGGGTTAAGAGTAGTGGGAGTTGGCACTCAGACCACTCCAATGAGCAGAAGTGGTCTGGGTGCCTGGAGTGTCCCTTTAATAATATATTAATTGTTAATATGTTAATATTAACAATAATATTATGATAATATGTAATATGTTATAATTACAGTATAGTATTATAGTATAGTATTGACTCCTTGGCTAACATCAAAATTGAAGATCTCAGCCAATCCGATGCTTTCCTATGGGAAAGCATTGTGATTGACTGAGATCATCAGTTTAGATTATGTTAGCCAATTGGGCGGATCCGGCGCTGACTGACTTGTGCAGCTATAGAAATTAGGTACGTTTTTTACTTCATTGGGGGGGGTGGGGGCTAAATAGTTAAACACAATAGGGTCAGGAATACACATTTGTGCTCCTGATACTGTAGTGTTCTTTTAATACACTGTTGACAACTTTATTTCAGTTTTAGGAGACATCAACAAGAATAACTAAGTAGTCAGCCACAAACCTTTTATCTATACCCAATGTTTGTGTATAGGTATTTTGTAGAATAATTTATTAACAAAAATAAGTTTGTGAATAGTGAGATTATGAGGTTTATTAATGTTTGCCTTAAAATATGCAATTTATACAGTTAATTTTAATATCGGCTGCTTATTTTTTATTTTTAGCGCGCGTGGCGGGGGGGGGCCTCATATTGGATTTTCGCCTAAGGCCTCAAAAAGTCTAGAGCCGCCTCTGAACCTGGTCAATTCACAGGTTAGCGGCGATCCCGCTACACAAATCTTAAAACCGGGAGAGTATATTCCAGAAATACAAACTGGAGGAGTTACCAACAGACATCTTCTGCTAAAAACACAAGAGGGAAATGACCTAGGACTTCTAATAAAAACTTCTGATTCTGACGGTCTGCAGGTTCAGAAATGAAAGATTGGAGGAAGACTTCAGATGTTCTTTCCTATCTGGAGCTAAAACATCTTAGACACATGGGTACTTTCCATCATAAGGGAAGGCTACATGATGGAATTCAAGACACTTCTAAGAGAAAATGTCTTCATAACATCAAGAATATCAAAAGGCCGAAAAGAACAAGCCATGAAAGAATGCATCCACAAAGTTCTAAACCAAGGGGTAATAGAGGAAGTCCCGAAAGAAGGCCTATTCAAAGGTATATGTTCTACAGTATTCCTAGCGCCAAAGCGTCAGGGGAAGTGGAGATTGATCTTAGACCTAAAAAATGTAAATTCCATGCTGAAGAAAAGAACTTTCAAGAAGGAATCCATTTCCACTATCAAAAAAAACATAAAAGAAGAAGAATGGATGACGCCAATCGATTTAAAGGAGGTTTACTATCAGATAACAATCCACAAGAACCATCTAAAGTTTCTAAGATTCTGGATGTTGGGAAAACACTTCCTTTCGGTCAGAGTCTAGCCCCGAGAACATTCACCAAGACTCTCATTACTTTGATTGCATTCCTAAGAAATCAAAGCATTCAAATTCAAAGACGGGACTGATGGAGCTGCAGCTCCAGGCCCAGGCCCAGGCCTATGAGATAGGCCCATTAATTTAAAAAAAAAAAAATATATATATATATATATTTCTTTTTTTTTTCTTTTAACACACTACTCTTAGGGTTGCCAGGTACTTCTCATGTATTTCTTATGGTTGCCAGGTGTTTCTCAGAAGTATTTCTCAGGTATTTGAGTCTGCCTAGCCGGTGCTGATATTGCAGTAATACCGGCAATACAAATGTCTGTCTCGGTATAAACACAGATTATTCTGCAATACCAGCGCCGGCCAGTAGGGGTTGCTGTTTGTGTGGAGAGAGGCAGGAATAAGAAGTTACAGCATCTCCTACCCTGCCTCTCTCTACTCACTGACTCACTGATCCGCGGGGGAGCAGCTCTGCACAGAGAATTCAGACAGCAGTTTTGAGCCTGCGAGACATGTGGACGGAGAGAGACTTGGGGATGCTGAGACATGGGGACACTGGGGAACATGGGGACACTGATACATATGTCTCCCAGTGGCCCCTAGTCTCACAGTATCCCCACATATCCAGCCAGTGTCCCTGGTGTCTCTCAGTATCCCCATGTCTCTCAGTGTGCCTGTTGTCTCTCAGTGTCCCTAGTGTCTGTGTCCCTTGTCTCCCAGAGTGCCCTAGTCTCTCAGTGTCCCTATGTATCTCAGTATCCCCATGTCTCTCCCAGTGTCTCAGTGTCCCCAAGTCTTACAGTGTCCCAATGTCTCTAAGTGTCCCCTAGTGCCCTAGTGACATCGGGATGCTGGGAGACATGGGGACACAGACTCTAATGGACACTGGGAGACATGGGGATACAAACACTAGGGGACACTGGGCGACATAGGGACACAGACACTAGGGGACACTGGGGGACACTGGATGACTTTGAGACCTGGGAGATATGGGGCCCTCCCAGTGTCCCGATGTCTCCCAGCCAGTGTCCCTAGTATCTCAATATCCCCATGTCTCCCAGTGTCCCTGGTGTCTCTCAGTGTCCGTAGTGTGCCACTGTCCCTAGTGTCTCAGTGTTTCCTAGTCTCCCAAAGTCCCCTAGTCTCCCAGTGTCTCACTGTCCCAATGTCTCTCAGTGTCCCCTAGTATAAAAGAAAAAAAACCCAGGCACTCACTGTGATAGATTTAAGCAGGTGTATTGGACACTGCAACGTTTTGACCTGTACCCAGGTTATTATCAAGTCCCCAGTGTCCCCTATATATTACAGTGTCCCCTATGTATCACAGTGTCTCAGTGCCCCATGTCTCCCAGTGTCCCCTCATGTCTCAAAGTTATCCAGTGTCCCCATGGCTCCCAGTGTTCCCTAGTATCTCAGTGTTCCCATATCTCCCAGTGTCCCAATGTATCTCAATGTCCACTAGTGACATGGGGACACTTACCGTATATACTCGAGTATAAGCCGACCCGAATATAAGCCGAGGCCCCTAATTTTACCCCCAAAAAACTGGGAAACTTATTGACTCGAGTATAAGACTAGGGTGGGAAATGCAGCAGCTATTGTATGAGTGCAGTGTGTGTGTATGAGTGCAGTGTGTGTGTATGAATGCAGTGTGTGTGTATGAATGCAGTGTGTGTGTATGAGTGCAGTGTGTGTGTTTGTGTATGTGTTGCAGAGCCTTGGTGGGGGGTGGGCATTTTTATTATTTATTTATTTTAATTATTAATTTAAAAAAAATTGTTATACTATTATTTTTTATTTTATTTTATTATTATTTTAATTTTATTTTTGTTATCATATTATTATTTTATGAATATTTTTTTTCGTCCCCCCTCCCTGCTTGATACATGGCAGGGAGGGGGGCTCTCACTCCCTGGTGGTCCAGTGGCATTGGCAGTTCAGTGGATGGGGGCTGGCAGAGAGCGCTTACCTCTCCTGCAGCTCCTGTCAGCTCCCTCCTCCTCCGCGCCGGTCCGGTCAGCTCCCTCTGCAAGTCCCAGTGTAAGTCTCGCGGCCGCGCTATGACCCCGCGGCTCTCGCAAGACTTACACTGGGAGCTGACAGGGGAGCTGACCGGACCGGACCGGAGGAGAAGGGAGCTGACAGGAGCTGCAGGAGAGGTAAGTAAACGCTCTCTGCCAGCCCCCCTCCTACACAGCCCCATTGTCTGTATTATGGCAATGTAAATTGACATTGACTCGAGTATAAGTCGAGTTGGGGTTTTTCAGCACAAAAAATGTGCCGAAAAACTCGACTTATACTTGAGAATATACGGTATATATATATATATACATATATATATATATATATATATATTTGCTTTATAATTGGACTAGGGTATAAAGGGAGGAGGGACCTTTTATACCTAATAGTCTGATTAATAGTGTTTAATTCCTGTCCTGTGGTGGTTGGGGAAGGAGCTACCCATGAGTGATGCTGCCAGGAAAAATAGCCAGGAAAAGAAAATTACGGTAAGTATTGAGTAAATTTTCCCTAATACACACCCTGCACCTATAATGGATAAAGAGTGACTAAAACAAAAGAATAGTACACGAATCTACATACATAGTCTGTCTGAAGCTCCAGGTGATGGTGACTACCGTCACAAACTATATGTGATATCTCACTGGCTTACAGACCTAATAAATTTTAGAAATAAAAGTGGGTGTTATCTATCAAGTAAATTCATCTTTATTATACAAGACTGACTATTTAACCTGGCTTGTAGTCATGTCATTGCTGGGTCACTTTGGTCCTAGGAAAAGTGAACTTTTAAACCTATGAAACACATTCCTATCATGAGGCTATTTTGTTCCTCCGTAGAACTGACCTTTACACGGATCATTTTCATTTAGAATTAAATACATGAAACTCATCACATTTAAACCACAATGCATCTTTATAATGCTGTCATAATGCTGATATAGATAGCTTAATAAATAAGAACATACCACAGAATAGCAAATTAAAACCTAGCTATGCATGAAATCCTAATGCGAGCGCGGCTATTGCATGGTGCATGGGCGAGCCTGACCCAGCAACGAGGGACATCGGCCCTGGACCCAGGTAAGTGACAGAAGTTATTAACCCCTTCTGCACCACGGGGGGCCTTGACAGAGGGGGAAGCTATAGTGTCAGGAAAACAAGATTCCATGCCTCCCAAAATCTTGCCCAAAAGACATTCTCACTACTTCTGGCTATCACCCCTTCTCCCCCTATTTTGAGTGGAGGTACTAGAGACTGAGCTGAACAATTGCTTCCTTTTCGGAATGGACTTTGATAACAGACAGTCAAAAGTTTTCCCAGTGGCGATTTGACAATTCTCAATGGATCCAAGCACTATTTTGCCAACATAGATGCTTAAATCAGAGCTATCCTGGATGTATCACATGTGGGGGTTCCTGCTGTTTTATTGTGTTTTGTTTTTTTTATGTTAACCTCTTTGTGTCCAGGAGATAATCGATTTAAGTGAGGGATAACCTAATTTCCTCCTAGACACAGAGACGCCAGGGCGGGATCATGTAGGCTTTGTGTGAAGACGGCAGAGTGGGGGACAATGTATAAAAGAGTGCATTGTTTCCGATAAAATCAGTTATACTTCACGAATCATGTGTCGTCTGGTTTCTGGGACAAGAGGAGTATAGTGATATAGCAATCCCGAGAGCAGATACAGCTGTTCCCCCCACACATGAGATGAGAATCTATGTTGAGGGTAGGCAGGAACTCATTTATTGGCCGCCACAACTGGCCTTATATGCAGGTCCCCATGCAAGGGGCACTCCCCCTGGACCTGAGAGAAGACTACAGTAAAAACAACCACACAATGACATTGGCTCTCAGGTCCAGGACACTCCCATACACAAATGAGATAATCCCTCCTCTGTGCTTGGGAGATAACTGAATCAGGAACTGTACTAATCCAATCCAATTACGGTATCTCCAAGCACAGAAAAACATACTTTTTAACAGTACCCTGAAAGTACCCCCAAAACCTATGGAAACCCCACAAACGTTACATTCCCTGATAGCCCCGATCTGGGTGACCAACATATTCAAAAATCACCCAGATCGTTTCAGGGGTTCAGGAATTTCCTGGAAGTCATAGTTTTGACCGACCACACGCATGGTTCCATACCCAAAACAGTTCCATGATATTTTACAGGTTTCCCTGCAGGGCCCATAGTCTGTGGGTAGTAGGCTGACAAGCAAGCTCCTCCAGGAGCTCATGGCAAACTCACGTGGGAAGGGGAGTTTGTCACACAATATAAGGATTTTTCAATGGTTCTATGGTATAATAACAAATTGCTTGATAAAATAGTAGAGATATTTCAGAGTTGTGTAAACCGTTAACTACTTGTAAGCTGGCTAAGATTTTTTTTTAAAATACATAACATGAAAGATAGGATATCAATGTTTTCTTCTGTAAAAGTTATAGTGCAAAACGTTGAATGTATTTCGATGGATAATTGGATGAAGAGAGGTCTGTTATTGATAAAGGATATGCTCAATTTAGATCAAATAAAATAATTTGAACTGCAGGAAGAGTTTAAAGTATCTTCAAATAATATATTCTCTTATCTTTGAATTACCTGTCTCAAAATTTGATAAGAACTAAAGATAATAGTTTATTTATTCACTTCTATAAGATTTTTGCTCTCAAAATTTTAATTTTTCGAAGGTTTTGACTCAATGGGAGAAGGAAATAGGAACATCTTATCAGATAGATAATTGGTTAGAATCTATAAAGACTGTGAAGAAAAATATACACTGTTTAAACCTAATAGAGCTACAATACAAAGTCCTTTATAGATGGCATTTAGTTCCTTCAATATTGCATAAAATAAACCCTTTAACATCTAAACATGTTAGCGTTGTGGGACTGAAAAGAGAGACCATTTCCACATTAAGCGTCACTTAATAAAACCCCTATGGATCCAAGTTTTCCAAAATTTGTCGGATGTATTAGGGGAAAACATTGAGAACTTACCTGAGTGGACGCTAATGCACTTTAATTTAGCGAAATTGACTAGAAATAAAAAAACATTTGGTAATTCAAGCCCTAATAGCTACAAAAATAACAATATAAAACACGAAAACAGAAATGAAAAGGGTGCGCCTAACTTACATAAAAATAATATTATGCATAAATAAAATAATAATAAAATAATAGTCCAAAGTCCTACAATAAGTCCGAAGTGGTAAGTTCCACAAAGTATGGAGGATGCTTGAGAATGATGTCAGTCTTTACGCCTATGCACTTGTAGTTCGGTGATGATATGTGAAGATAAAAGCAGGAAAACAAAAATCCCAATGGTACAGTATGTCAGCAAGGTGAAAGGGGATAAAATAGTGATAATGAAAATTACTCACAATTTTCAGAGCTAAAATCCAGCTCTGATATTATATGCGTGAAGTGGAATGATCCCCACTCAAGGATATATAGGGTGACGCTGGTCAGCAAGTAGTGCAGGTGAAAAGTCCAGCGATGATCCGGCTCGGCCGATAATAAGAGAAAATAAAATATAGTGCTCTCTGTATGGCAGATAAAAATGCTAGAAGAAAATAAAAATATACTCACAGTATATAGAGCAGGCTGAACTGCTCGGTGTAAGCGTATGGGTGGTATAATCCCCACCTATGGATTCTTTGCGCTATTGCGTGGGTTTATAAATTATAAGTAAGGTCAGGTTAAAAAAGGTAAAAAAAAAAAAAAAAAAAAAAAAAAAGGATATTTAAAGGAATATGGCAAACAAGATATTTTGGTGCCAAAAATTCCTTTATTACAAATATAAAATATAAAATATAAAATGTATAATATCTAGACGCGTTTCGCCTAAAGAGGCTTCTTCAAGTAGATAATAGAAAACATAACCTGACATACATGAACTTATATACGGTACAATAGTATTAGTAAAATTTGAATATCCCGCCAAAATGGCGTCATTACCATAATTAGCATAAAACGTAAAATATAGTAAAAGTGTTTTTTAAACACAATAGGATAAAATATTATAAGAGGCCAATCTTATGGGACCAGAAAGAACAGGAAAAGAGGCTTTAATCCTGTAAAAAATTATATATTAAGAATGAATTCGGAAATTAGCATAAAAAAAAAAAAATGACTTTTACAGGTATAAAAGTGAAGCTATAACCCAAACTAACTGAGTGGTAATATTGGTTTATAAAAACGAAGCTTGTAGCTTGATAAATTAAAGAAAGAAAACGGGTCATGTGACGCGCGACTAGAATACTTCCGCGTCACGTGACTGATGTTTAGATAAATTAGCATACTCCCTGGAGGGGATAATGGGGATATAAACAGGGAGGGGGGATAAAACTTAGGCACAGTGAGGGAAATTATAATTGTCAACAAATTTGATTAAGGTTAACATTATATATGTATATCTTGGGGAAGGTTAACTAAACTGTGAAATACAAAGTTTATAAAAACATAATAAAGATAATAAAATTAATAAAAATATATATGAAATGTAGTTAGTACATACTCATATAAGTAATATTTGTGTAGATAAACAATGATTGGAATGAGGAGCAGAAAGTAGTAGAAAAGTTATTGTTGCTGTGTAATAAAAAAGTTATTGTTACTGTGTAATAAAAAATTTATTGCTACCATCATTAATATCATAAAGGATTAGAGGGGCATTTTTTATTTTTATAAAAAGTTAAAAAGGTCAAAGTCTATATTGAGACCTTTTGGAGTAAGGGTTTTTAGGTTATAGACCCACTCCATTTCTTTTTTTCCCAGAATCTTTTTGATGTCACCTCCTCTCCATGGGACATTACATATATCTATACCAATGCATTTTAAAAGTTTTGGATTTTTATCGTGTTTCAGAAAGTGCTTAGATACCGAATGGTTATCATAGCCTTTTGCAATGTTGCGACAATGTTCGGCCAGTCTTGTTTTTAGATCTCTAGTGGTCATACCTACATATTGTAAGCCACATGGGCATTCTAATAGATAAATGACGTTTTTTGTATTGCAGTGAATAAAGTGTTTTATCTGATAGTTTTTTTGTGTAATTGATGATTTAAAATAAGTAGTTTTAGACTTAATAATGTCACTGGTGCGTTTACATACTATGCACTTGTTGCATTTAAAAAAACCACTAGGTTTAGGTAAAAAAGTAAGAAGGTTAGGAGGGGGTTTATCGTATTTTTGTTTGGTATAGTTAGTTGTGAGGATGGACTTAAAGCTGGGTGCCCCTCTGAATATGACATGTGGATTATCTGGGATAACGCCAGCTAGAGTTTCATCCTGTTTTAATATATGCCAATGTTTCTTAATAATCTTCTTCATAACATTGCTTTTGTTATTGAAGTCGAAAATAATTGGCAAAGATGGTGCATCTTTAGTGTCTTTTTTATTTTTGTATTCAAGAAGTTCTGATCTGTTTTTATCTTTAATATTCTTTAGAGTAAGGTCTAAATTTTGTCTGGGGTAATTTTTCTCAGAAAATTTGTCTAACAGCGTCTGAGATTGGGCTTCAAAGTCTTGGGTAAGGGAGCAGTTCCTCCGAAGACGGAGGAACTGGCTTTTTGGTATGCCTTGGAGCCAGGGTTTATGATGGCAGCTAGTAACATCAATAACATTATTAGTGCATACTTTCTTAAAAAAAGTTTTGGTGTTAATTGCATCATCTTTAATAAAAATTTCTAAATCTAAAAAATGAATGGAAGAGTTACTGTATTCCCAAGTTAAAATAATACTTCTGTCATTTTTGTTTAGATGCTGTAAAAACTGGTTCAAGGAATCCTCCATCCCTTCCCAAATAAAAAACAGATCATCTATATATCTAAAATATGTGACCAAGTTTGCCCGCCAGTCATGCCCTCCCAGAATGGCAGTGGATTCCCAATCTGCCATAAAGAGATTGGCATAACTAGGGGCAAACCTGGTCCCCATAGCCGTACCCTGTTTCTGTAAATAAAAAGAATCTAAAAACCAAAAATAGTTGTTTTTTAAAATAATATTAATACCTTGTATAATAAAATCAATTTGGTGGTCTGGAATATTATTTTCAGTTCTTAAAATGTTCTCAACTGCATAGCAACCTTTATCGTGAGGGATGATTGTGTATAAAGATTGGACATCGCATGTAACTAAAAAGTAAGTGCTTTTCCAAGTAAAATTATTTAAAAAGCGAAGGAGAGTCATGGAGTCTTTTAAGTACGACTCCATACGTTTAACTGAAGGTTGTAAAAGGATGTCCAGATATTCAGATAAGTTAGATAAAATAGAATTAATCCCTGACACGATAGGCCTGCCTGGAGGGTTTGTCACATTTTTGTGAATTTTTGGTAAAAAATAAATTACGGGGATTTTGGGATGGGATACGTTTAAAAATTCATATTCTTGTTTACTTAAAATATTAGAGTCACGGCCATTGGTTAAAAAGGAGTTTAAGACTTGTTGGATTTTTGGGGTGGGGTCTTGTGTAAGTTTTTCATAAACATTTGTATCTTTAAGTTGTCTCATAGCCTCTTCTATATACATGTCTTTAGTTAATATTACTATACCTCCCCCCTTGTCAGCCGGTTTGATAACAATGTTATCATATTTTTGCAATTGTTGTAGTGCTTCTCGTTCTAATTTTGTAAGGTTGTCCTGATCATATTTTTTCTTTTGAATTTTTTCAAAATCCTTTAAAACTAGCTTCTCAAAGACTTCTAGGGGGCCAGATTTAAAACTGGAGGGAAAAAAGGTTGATTTTTTTCTTTAATGAAGTGGATATGATATTAGGGGGTTCTGAGAGTGGAGTGGCCAGGGGTTGTGAAGTAGAATTTTCTATATTTTTACTGGCAAAGAACCTTTTGAGGGTGGCTTTCCTGACAAATTTGTTAACATCAATAAATGCTTGGAATGCTTTAAATGGGTTTGTAGGGGCATATTTAAGACCTTTTTGAAGTACTGACATTTGGGTGGATGTTAATGCCTTTTGTGATAGATTAAAAATGCCTAATTCTGTCTCGTTTTTCTGATTTATTATTGTTCTAGTCTTTCCCTTTTGGACTCTTCGGCCACTTCGCCTTCCTCTAAACTGAGACTTCGTTTTCTGGTTTTTGTAGGATACGGTGTCTGCATATGTACATTTGTTTGTGTCCCCAATTCTAAAAAATAGTCATCATTGTCTGTCTCCGAGTCTATAGATAATAGTTGATATCTATTATTGTGAATGTAGTTTACAGGGGATTTAGTGTTTTCAAAGTGTTTGTGTGCATATCTAGACCTTTGGGTCTTAGGTATATTATTATATTATTTTTTTATGCTAATTTCCGAATTCATTCTTAATATATAATTTTTTACAGGATTAAAGCCTCTTTTCCTGTTCTTTCTGGTCCCATAAGATTGGCCTCTTATAATATTTTATCCTATTGTGTTTAAAAAACACTTTTACTATATTTTATGTTTTATGCTAATTATGGTAATGACGCCATTTTGGCGGAATATTCAAATTTTACTAATACTATTGTACCCTATATAAGTTCATGTATGTCAGGTTATGTTTTCTATTATCTACTTGAAGAAGCCTCTTTAGGCGAAACGCGTCTAGATATTATACATTTTATATTTTATATTTTATATTTGTAATAAAGGAATTTTTGGCACCAAAATATCTTGTTTGCCATATTCCTTTAAATATCCTTTTTTTTACCTTTTTTAACCTGACCTTACTTATAATTTATAAACCCACGCAATAGCGCAAAGAATCCATAGGTGGGGATTATACCACCCATACGCTTACACCGAGCAGTTCAGCCTGCTCTATATACTGTGAGTATATTTTTATTTTCTTCTAGCATTTTTATCTGCCATACAGAGAGCACTATATTTTATTTTCTCTTATTATCGGCCGAGCCGGATCATCGCTGGACTTTTCACCTGCACTACTTGCTGACCAGCGTCACCCTATATATCCTTGAGTGGGGATCATTCCACTTCACGCATATAATATCAGAGCTGGATTTTAGCTCTGAAAATTGTGAGTAATTTTCATTATCACTATTTTATCCCCTTTCACCTTGCTGACATACTGTACCATTGGGATTTTTGTTTTCCTGCTTTTATCTTCACATATCATCACCGAACTACAAGTGCATAGGCGTAAAGACTGACATCATTCTCAAGCATCCTCCATACTTTGTGGAACTTACCACTTCGGACTTATTGTAGGACTTTGGACTATTATTTTATTATTATTTTATTTATGCATAATATTATTTTTATGTAAGTTAGGCGCACCCTTTTCATTTCTGTTTTCGTGTTTTATGTTACTTATATAAGGGGATTAGGGGAACTCCCCTTTTAAGGTGTGCAGCCGTTCTAAACTATATTTCTCTGTGGCTAGGTAGCGCTGACTCTTCACCCCATTCCTTTTTACAAAAATAACAATAGCCAGAAATTGGCTATCACCGATCCCCCCGAATTGGTTTCAAGTCCGTACTCAGATGCAATATCAGCAACAAATGGAGATAGGAATCTCTAGACCGAAAGGAACTTGGAAACGCTTTAAGAAGAGTTGGGAACAGAACAGTAGAATAATAATTTGCCCAATATTTAACAAATGAACTCGCTCCAAAACATTAGATATCAACATATATATATCTATATATATATATATATATATTATTTTTCTATACTACTTTCCTCCACGCTTCACAGCTGTATTTGCTTACAGCTTACATGCATACTAAAAGTCAGATTGTTTTATGTGTGTCGTAATATCTAAAAAAAAACAATAAAGAAAAAAATATTATCAATGTCTTCCTTAAACCTTATTTTAACTTGTCTACCTGTCCTCCTCACATAATGTAAACCACACCGACAGGTGAGTAGGCATACAACATGTGCTAAAGTACAGGAAATATGTTCTTGAATGTTAAAGGTTTCATTGGTTTGAGAAATTTTACATTGTGTGGTGAACTGGGGGATGCATTTGCAACCCTTACAACATCCACATAAAAAAAGTGCTTGGTGCTAAAGTATTTTTTATAATTCCTTACTTTTCTTAAAAAAAAAAAACATTGCAGTTTCAGCGAGAAATCTTAAGACTCCCTCTAGTGGCTGTCTAGGGCTTCCTGGCGTTTCACAAAGTTTAACTCTGTGAAACGACACTGGACATCCTCCACCGTCTTCAAATCCCCCTTTGGTTAATGCTTTCCTATGAGGCAGGACTAATGCCAAATTTAAGACCAAACTAGCCAAACTGTAAATATTCTCCAAGACACCTATGTTTCCACTTTGGCTCCCTAATTCAGTACCCCTCCAGCACAGCCTATGTACAGAGCCCTGGAGACTATGCCCTGCTTTTTATATTAAATTTAATGACACGCTTGCTCTAGCTCTGGTTCCTTGTCTCTGATGTCCACATAAATAGGACAATAAGAGAGATAGGGCAGAGAGAGGGAGTTGTGTATGCTGTTTCTGCTTTTACATATTGGGGTTAGGCTGCCTGTGGTGTTGTATTAGTTTGTGTGTAGGCTGCTTGTACTAATGTGTGCTTGCAAGTATGCTTCTCATGGTATTGCATATCTATGAGGACACATGTGTGTACATGTGACCAGGACCAGACTGGAAAAAAAATTAGGCCCGGGCATTTTTCAATCAGAGCAGCCCCCTAAGTAGGGGGCGGGGCCAGAGAGAGTGTGTTTTGTCATCACTAATGACAAGCACGCCCCCTCTCAAAGTGAGCATGTTGGTTCAATGCGCAGAGCCCCGCTGTAGAGCTCTAGCATTAGAAAAATGCCCTGTAATTGTTCTGCGCAGCGCAAGCAAATTTAATAACATGCTTGCGCTGTGTTTGCTTTTAAATTGTCTCTGGTGTCTCCACAAGGGGGATACCAGAGGACAAAAGGGCTAGGAAAGTGTATGGTGCATGTGTTTGGAGCCTGCTTGTGGGATTGCGTGTGTGTAGAGTGTGGTGTGGTATTGTGTAAATAGGTCAATTTCATTTGTGTTTGTGGTGTAATATGTGTGGCTAGGGGCAATGTGTGTGTGTGTAGGAGATCTAGTGTGTAAAGGATTCAGAGTATGTATAGGAGAGTGTGTGTGTGTGTGTGTGTGTGTGTGTAGAGGATTAAGAGTGCATATAGGGTAAGGGATCTAGCGTGTATCTGGAGTGTAATGTGTGTAGTGGTGCAGTGTGAGGGGTGCTGTAGTGTGTATATATATATTTGGACGTATTGTATGTGTGAGGGGCGCAGTGTGTGTGTGAGGGGTGCAGTGTTTGTGTGTGTGTAAGAGGGGTGCTGTGTGTTTTTATCTGCCGTTTTTATTTATTTATTTTAATTCTATATATATGTGTGTGTGTGTGCTGTATATGTGTGGGAGTGTGCTGTGTGTGGGTGCTGTGTGAGTGAGAATGCTGTCTGTCTGAGGGAGCAGTGTCTGCTTAAGGGTGCTGTGTGCGTCTGAGGGTGTTGTGTGCGTCTTAGGGTGCTGTGTGTGTCTGGGGGTGCTGTGTGCGTCTGGGGGTGCTGTATGTGAGTGTGAATTTATTTTTTATTTACATTTTTTTTTATTAATAATTAAAAAAAAGTTATATCCCCCCCCCTCCCTTCTTACCTTTAGCCTTGGGGGGGGGGGGGGGGGGAGGGGGGAGCCGTTCTGCCATGAGGGGGGGGGACCATGCTTCCTTCCCTGGTTGTCTTATTGGTGAGAGTGAACTCTAGCCTGCAGGCTAGAGTTCCCTCTCGCGAGATCTGAGCGTTGCCGCGGTTGCTCAGAATCCCGCGAGAGGACCCGGCGGAGCTGCTGGCTAGAGCTCCCTGGGTCCTCTCCTCCCTCATTCCCCAGCCGGCGGGCGCTTGTAATTGCCTGTGGGCCGGTGAGGGAGATCTTTGATCTCCCCACCGGCCCATGAAGGCACACAGAAGGGCCGGCGCTCGGATAGGATCTCCCCTGCCGGCCTCGGCCCCACGCCCATCGCGGCCCACCGGGCATTTGCCCGGTATACCCGATGGCCAGTCCGGACCTGCATGTGGCACGATAGGGGCTGTAGTAAGTGGATGGTAAGCAGGCATGGACTGGCCATCAGACAAACCAATCTCCCCGATCGGCCCTGCAGAGTCAAGGCTGCCTGGGCACTCTGCACATTTAATCACCGGACCACCATGAAAATGGATTCCCCTGTCAAGGCCCAAGGTAACACAGAGGGAATAATTCAGAGCAGTTTAAAAAGATTTATAGTAAATTATACTATAGTAAATTATAGTAAAAAATGCTTTTTTTTGCCAGCCCATGTCCCTCTCACACACCCTGCAGCCCATGTCCCCTTGTCACACCATGCAGTCAATGTCCCCCTCACTCATCCTGCTGCCCATGGCCACCAGATACACTACATCCCCTCCCCCCCTCACACACTACAGCTCCTTTCTCCACACACCACAATCCTCACAACAAACACTACAGCCCCTAAACATGGGCACACACGCTACACTTCAAAATAGCCCCATCCACAGACAAGCAATCCCAACCACAGGCAACATTTCCTCATATTCTCATATTCTATTCCCCACAAGCAGCTTCCCAATGCACATGTAACACCACAGGTAGCCTCCCCCTCCACATACTCACAAGCTATTTACAAATGCATACAACACCTCAGGAAGCCTCCCTGCATACACAGCACCAAATTTTTCCACTGGTATTCCACTTATTAAAACACAATAAATAAATCACAAGCAAACACAGAATAAGCATTTTGGTAAATTTAAAAACATAGCATGCATTATTTAAGCCAAGATGCAGCTAAGGTGCTAGTCCATGCCGTTGTTCTTTCTCGCATTGACTACTGCAATCCCCTTCACAGTGGTCTTAAGTGTTCCCAGATTGCACCACTGCAATCTAAAATGAATGCGGCGGCGAGGCTCATTTTCCTGTCCGCCTACACCTCCCACGCCTCCCCCCTCTGTCAGTCCCTACATTGGCTTCCAGTTAGATATAGGGCTCAATTTAAGATTCTAGTGCTTGCATGCAAGTCCCTACATAATGCTGCTCCAACCTACCTATCCTCCCTAATACACAAATATGTTCCGTCTGCGCTCTGCCGAAGATCTACACCTATCCTCTGTCCTTACTCCCACATCTGATGCTCGCCTCCAAGACTTCTCCAGGGCTGCACCTTTTCTGTGAAACTCTCTTCCCTTCTCCATTAGACTTTCACCTTGTCTCTACTCCTTCAAAAAATCTTTGAAAACACACTTCTTCATGAAAGCATATCAATTAAACTGTTGGTGGATTTTCATTCCCCCTCACCCCCCCCATGACTCCTTTAGTGCAACTGTCAAAAATACAAAAATAACCTACTAAGTTCTCAGTGATTACTTTTCTAGCAACCTATTTCATTACCCCTTTGTGTCACTATACCCCACTCCCTCTAGCTGTAAGCTCATTGAGCAGGGCCATCAAACCCTCTGTTCCTGTGCATCCATTTGTCTGGTTACAATTATGTGTCTGTTAGTCCACCCATTGTACAACGGTACAGAATTTGCTAACGCGATATAAATAATAAAATAATAATAATAAACAAACACAGGGACTTCTCCACATTCAAGAGCTCTTCAGCAGGGCTCTGTGCATGGACTGCCCGGTTGGGATTCATAATGACATACCCTTTTTGGAAAGGCGTTCATATTGCACTGGTGTTGACACAACATACCCCCTGCCTCTCCTATATGGCTGCTATGCCAACAAATCCCAGTGTCCGGAGGAGAGGGGGCGGAGAAGGAAGACGGTGAGGGAGGATGTTCTTGCAGTCTCTCACTCCTCCCTCATGCGCCCTCTGTGATGCCAGGAGCCAGAATATGACGTCATCCAGGCCCTGTCATACTAAACAGCACGCTGGAGGAGTGAGGAGCTGCCCCACACTGGACCCCAGGGAGGTGAGTGTTTGACTGTCAGTGAGAGTGTGTGTGAGTGTCTGCCTGCGTCTGTCTGTCAGTGACTGAGTGTATGTATGTCAGTGAGTGTCTGCCTGTGTGTGTGTGTCAGTGAGTGTGTTAGTGTTTGACTGTCAGTGTGTGTGTGTTTCTGTCAGTGAGTGTCTGCCTGTGTGTCTGTCAGTGAGTGAGTGTGTATGACCCTGTATACTGCGAGTCGGTTAGTGCACAGCCCTGTGAGACTGAGTGAGCCTAACTGCTTTTACACATGTGCACGGCCGTCTTTAAAGGGCCCACTCACTCCTGGAGGGCCCAAAGCACCCCATGGGCCCCGCTGTCCGCCCAAATTTTTTTTATTTGCCCCCTGGGACCGCCGGTGCTGCGGCTGCACCGGGAGCCCACACACTAAGAGGGCCCGGTCGTGCGCTGTGGCCCTTTAACAGCGCGACCGGGCTCTCTTGTTTTACCGCAGCAGGCTGGGAGGAAGTGACTGCCGTGAGTCACTTCCTCCCAGATAGAATGAAGCCGCGCGGGATGGAGGAGGAGGAGGCCGTCAGGAGGGAGCTGGAGTGCAGGAGCCTCACACTCCCAATGACCTCAGCCTGCCACTGGACCCCAGGCAACCCATAAGGTAGGCTGGAGGCTGGCTTTATAAATGTAAACTTTGCATGTGTGTGTGTCTTACTATGTGTGTATGTGTGAGTATGTCTGTCAGGGTGTGTGTGTGTCACCATTTCTGTGTGTGTGTGTGTGTGTGTGTGTGTCAGTATGTCTGTCAGTGTGTCAGTATGTCTGTCAGTATATCTGTCAGTGTGTCTGTGTGTGTGTATGTGTGTGAGTATGTCTGTCAGGGTGTCTGTATGTGTGTCACCATTTCTGTGTGTGTGTGTCCGTATATCTGTGTGTGTGTCTTAGTATGTGTGTGAGTATGTCTGTCAGGGTGTCTGTGTGTGTCTTAGTATGTCTGTGTGTGTCAGTATGTCTGTCAGGGTGTCTGTGTGTGTCACTATTTCTGTGTGTCACTATGTCTGTGCGTGTGTCAGTATGTCTGTCAGGGCCTTTGTGTGTGTCAGTATGTCTCTGTGTGTGTCAGTATGTCTGTCTGTCTGTGTGTGTCAGTATGTCTCTCCATGTGTCAGTATGTCTGTCTGTGCGTGTCAGTTTGTCTGTCTGTGCGTGTCAGTTTGTCCGTCAGTGTGCATGTCAGTTTGTCTGTCAGTATGTCAGTGTGTCAGTATGTCTGTCAGTGTGTAAAAATGTAAACTGCATGTGTGTCAGTATGTCTGTGTATGTGTGTGAGTATGTCTGCCAGAGTGTCTGTGTGTTTATCAGTATGTATCTCTGTTGTCAGTATGTATATCGGTGTATCTGTATATCTATGTTTCTCTATATGGTCTGTGTGTATCTGCATGTGTGTCAGGTTGTGTATCTGTGTGTCTGTATGTGTGTCAGTGTGTGTATCTTTATGTTATCATTGTATGTATTTGTATGTTGTCAGTGTGTGTACCTGCATGTGTATATCTGTGTGTGCATTTGTATATAGTCAGTGTTTTTATCTGTGTATGCATGAGTGTCAGTATATGCATCAGTGTGTCTGAGTATCCATATGTGTCAGTGTTTGTATATATGTCTATGTATGTGTGTCAGGTTGTGTGTCTGTATGTGTTAGTGTGTGTGTATCTGTGTCAGTGTGTATCTGCATGTGTGTTAGTGTGTCAGTGTTTATGTCTGTGTATCTACATGTGTTTCAGTGTGTGTGTGTGAGTGTGTCAATCTATGTGTACATGTGCATACATCTCATCATTCAAATCGCCAACACTACACACAAGTGCACCCCTGCATTCAACCTTCAACACTACATACAAACACAGTCCTGCATTGAAACATCAACAATACATAAACACCAAAAATATATATATATATATATATATAAAAACACACCCCAGCATTTAAAAAAACAAGCAAAAAAAAAAACTACACATAGATGCATGCTTGCATTCAAACACCAACAACACATACAAACACACCCCTACATTTACACAAACATACTCCATACACAAACATGCTTCCATTCAAACACACAAACACAACTCAGTGCTAAATACGACTCTGCAAGCATGGGAAAATGGTTCCGCTACTGCGTTGGGAAGTGGAGAGCGTGATTGCATGTCAGGGAGTGGGGGTCAGGGGGCCCCATCAAATTCTTGCCCAGGGCCAAATCAATTTTAAAGATGGCCCTGCACATGTGAATATAAATGTGTAGATATAGGGGTTCCTAAACACTGCAACTGCAGCTTGGGAGATTATATACTCAGCATGTACTGCAGCTTGTGAGAGTATTTGCCACAAACTGAACCATTATAGACTTTAATATTTTATTAATAAAGGATCAATTCCTTCTGCTCCTATCTCAGAGAATCACAGGTTTGTTTACATATTGCTTGCATATTACACTACATGGTCTAGAGGGTGATCCCCTCTTTATCTGACTCATCATTATATCAGAGTGTGTACCATTAGCCACGCTACCTATGCTGGGGTGAGCCCACAGGTGAATATATCTACTCTCTGAGCCACTATTACTTTCTAGTGATAATACAAGGGGTGAGCTATATTTATTTATGACCACTCTGTTGGGTATAACTATATTCGTCATTGCTTGATATTGCACAGCACAGCTTTATTATTGGCCCGCTTTGTCTGTGCCTCCATTACCTCCCTAGCGGGTCTATATACCCCCGGAGGAACTCTACTGGGTGAGCCGCACTTATATATACGTGGAGAAATTTATTGCATATATGAGATTATTCATCTGGACCATTTAGTTCCCTATCTCTAATACTAGCCTATTCTGTCCCTCAGGTGTTACTGACCAACATTATGGATTCCTCCGCTCAAGACCAAAATCTCCAGGCCCTTAATGACGCAGCAGTGGGTGCCTCTGTTGAAAAGGCTCTGGCACGTGTCCTACCTTCAGACCCTTAGGACAAGACCCCTCCCGAACCACTACACTCTGCAGAAGAATCTGAAGACTCAGACTACTCCAGAGTTGGGCTGGGCAAACCGCAAAAATGTTATTGGAAAGGGGAAGATCCAGAACCCTTAAACCGGAAGGGTAAGGCGCCGGCGAAGCACCCCAAGCATTAGAATGCTAAAGAAAGACCTCAGGTCCATCCTACTCTGTCTGAAGAGGAGGAGGATACTTTCCCTCCACCACTGACAATCTTGGACAAATTGCAAGTGGATCACTCAGAGTCTGATGAGGAGGCCGACTGGCCGGACGCAGGCTTTGGAGAAGTACCTTTCACGGGAGAAGGAATCACTGCTCCCGCTTTGAATGATCCAACCTCCTTACTGACACCATCTGGCGTTGCAGACATTTTCATGGATACCTCGGGCCAACCGCTTTTTGATCCATGCCTGATCCGACATCCTAGCTCTTCTGAATGGGCCCCTGGACCGTGAGGTCCGCAAGCGATTAAGGGCGGAATGTCCCAGACCTTCCCTTCCGGAATAAGTCGCCATAACCCCAGAATTCGAAACGATGGTGTATAACTACAATATGGAGGAGAGTCAGCACTAAATAACAGGATGGGGGGCAGCAACCCAAAAAGGGATGTAAAAACTGAAAGGAGGTGAGGGTTGCGCTGAAAGTCTCATAACAGTAAATATACAAAGAGAAAACCGACCAAATGGTCTAAATGATACAATGATAAAAAAGAGGCTATGTCAATGAATAGAAATGGTGAAAATAAAATCTCACTACAATAGTGGTGCAATCCTCAGGAGTTCATCCGTCCGGATGGTAAAATGCGTATAAAAGTCTCAGTAATATAACAGGATAAAATAGGGGTGCAATCCTCAGGAGTTAATCCGTCCAGATGATAAAATATCCGTATATGTGGACTTGTCTCTTGTAGCTTTACAGAAAAGTGCCAAAGGCATACAAGGGGGGTATCGTTATACTCAGATGTAGCTGAACACAATATGGGGTTCTGTGCAGGAATAGCACACACCAGCTTTATGAAATACACATTACAAAAACCTTGTTATATGTGTATATGCCAAAATAAAGAAAAAACTAAATTTTACTCCAATATTTAGCAGAGATTGGAGATGAAATGGCTACGAAAAAAGTGTCAGACTAACTTTAGGTAAATAGCCTTTGATGTCTACTTTATATAAATATATACTTTGTGTGGCAATTTTGTTTACTGTGATGGCTACTAAACCTACAAGACAAACATACCAAATTCTAAATTTGTTGCAAATTGAAATTTTATTTTAGTCCTTGTATTTTGTGACCTGTAGCTTTCAAAATAAGTTGAAATCCTATGCATATGATGTACTCTATAAATCAAGACACATAAATGAATTTATTTTTAATTACTTTTTCTAAGCTGGACATATTATGCACACGCTATTATTGCCAGAACTGTGAAAACTATTTTTTTAATTTATTTTTTACTTTTTTGGCATTTTTATATAATTAATGAGAATGTATCTATGCATATGTGACATCAAATTAAAGCCCTGTTTGCCCTCTAAAAAACGATGTATACAAAAAAACACAAAAAAAGTTCACACTGCATAATGTTTTCCTAATAATGTTTTGCAACGTACGAGAAGCTGATGTTTATGCAACATATGTTTGCACTCTAACTGTGTTAAATGTGCAGTGTGATACAAAAATAAAGAATTAAAAAAAAATGTGTTGGTGCAATAAAAGAAAGAGATGCAAATTGCGTTTGAATACAAACAGCAGAAAAATACAGAAATGGCCTATGTCCTTCAGCGTAAGACAAGCTTCTGAAGCTGTGTCCTTAAGGGGTTAAGGGCGCCATGAACCTAAAAAAGTTTGGGAACCACAAGGCTATTGGAATATGTGCATATGTTTTCCTTTTGCTCCCATTTCTCTCATTAATACCATTCTGTAAATTCTCTTTCTTTATCTTCCCTTTCCTATTTTCAGCTTGTTTTTTTTTACTATATTCACTCCCCAATATTATTATTTTTGTGAACTAATGTATGTTCTATGGTTTGTAGACACAGATCTCTGACTGAAGCACTGACAGTGTCGCCACTGATACTCACCTATACTGTCTGATACAGATGCTGTGCTGTGATTGCATCTATCGCATAACAAGGATGCATGGTACTGTTGGTGACAACATGGTGTTATAAAGGCCTATTCAATAAAGCAAGAATTGCAGGGAATTGAGATGGGAATTTCAAACTTTAGGTCAAAATAGTGCAGCTGAATGGGAGAATGTTTTCAACTCTGCTACTTTGGCCTTAAGTTTAAAATTCCCATCTCAATTCCCTGTAATTCTCTCTTTACTGAGTAGACCCTGTAACCTGCACTATATTAAGAAGGGGGAGATTAATTATGTGGGTTGGACATAGTGGGCGTAGCTTTGTGGCAGTGGTACATTTTCCAGGCAATAATTAATAGCTGTAACAGAAAGAAATTCCACCTGTGAGGATGGGTCCAAAAGATAGGAACCTTCCCACTGGTTTTCTGTTACATTTATTGAATACCGGGTTTTAATACCCATCACCTTGAAGCGTAGCTTTAGCATGGCTGGATTTTTATCTGATAAAGCCACGAGGGAAGCATGGTACACAGATATTGACTCAGTATTCTCCGAAGGGCACTTAAATGAAAGTGTTACATACACTAACATTAATTCAGCGTTTAATCACCTTACATACCTGTTCAAACAACAGATAAGGGCCGGTTGGGAGGTAGCCTCTCTTGAGAAATATCTGAGTAAAGAATTAATACCAAGGGGACTGAGAGTCCAAAATATACCTGGGCCTCATATTGAAGGGACTGAATTTATTAAAGAATGGGAGGAGGCAGCCAGTACATGTTCTCGCAAGTTTATGGACATTCTATGTAGATCCGAAAAACAAAGACTTGATAAAATTAATAAAGAAGTGGACGAGGAGGTAGAGAAAATTGAAACCTTCAAAACCGAGAGTAGCTTCGAACAATTAGAAATCAAATTAAAAAATCAATTAGAAAGATTTCAATCTACTATCAAAACCCGTAAACATTCCAAATTCATAAGGGACACTAAAGATTTCCAAACAGGGAACGTTTATCAAAGATCTAAACAAAATAGAAGGGTTGAATTTGATCAGTTCTCTACCTCAGAATACGATACAAGCGGCTCTGAACCAGAACTTACCTCTGATAGTTCCACTGCCCCTCCTGAATCTAATCCCAAGAGTATCCTGAAGAAAGGGATTAATTTTTTAGCCAGAGCGAATCAAGAAGCAAGACCACAGAGGAGCACAAGGAGCAAAACTCCTCGAGGTTACCAACGGAGGAAAGCATATTGACCCAAGAGAGTCAAATCGTTAATTTATCCTCCTACCAGCTCACCGCCTCAGAAACCCAGCTATTGAAAAAAGGACTATCCTTTGTTCCAACACCTAAATTTGACAAATTCTGTTGGACAAAGGACATTCACTTGTTTGCTAGGAAACTAGCTCTTCACAAATACCATTGTATTAAGAGAACAAAGCTAGCATCAAGATTGGGTTTAGAGGATAGAGATATGAACCTGCTAGATAGTTTGGTGGAGCTTCTCAGTAGCAATGATCCATCCAGCACACAACTAGCACCCTTTACTAACCTAAAACCAAAAAGTAAATTTACGCCGTACATACCAGAATATAAATATATAGATCTGTTTGTAGAATTGTCCTGCAAGGAAATTGAGGCACTAGGTATTGACTCTCAGTCCAGTGTACAGCTTAATAACCTAAGTACCCTTGAAACCAAAGCACTAGCCAAACTAAAAAGGAACGAGACTATTATCATCAAACCATCTGATAAAGGTGGCAACCTGGTGATACTAGACAGGACACAATATGTCCAAATGGTGCATAGAATACTGGATGACAAGGACACCTATATAGCACTCCCCACAGACCCTACAAAAAGATTTTACCTGGAATTGAAAAATATCCTTGACCAAGCCCTTGAGAATGAACTAATAAATATTGACGAGTATAAATTTATGCTCAACAAAAAACCGACCATAGCCACGTTCTATTCATTGCCTAAGATACACAAACAGCAGAAAATACTAACCGGTAGACCCATAGTATCAGGCAATAATAACCTCACTCAAAATTGCAGTATTTATGTAGAACGAATTCTGAGCAGAATAGTCAAGACCCTCCCATCTTATCTGAGGGATACAAAACAAACCCTAAAAGCATTGAATGACCTGACACTACAGAGCGAGGCGAAATTATGTAGCCTCGATGTAGAAGGGCTGTACAGCTCTATCCCCCATAAGATAGGCCTTAATAACATACAATGGTTTCTCCAGACACGAGACTCATCTCTAAACGACCATAACCAATTCGTACTGCAACTCCTACAATTTATCTTAATGCACAATTACTTTCTGTTTGAGGGCACCCACTACCACCAGGTGAGAGGGACTGCTATGGGGACGACTTGTGCACCCTCATATGCAAACCTCCACCTGGGGTGGTGGGAACACAACATTGTCTTTGGTCATAAATTTGTAGACTACCATGGCCACATCAAAATGTGGAAGCGTTACATTGATGACGTGCTAATCGTATGGACAGGTTCTAATGAATGCTTTGAAGAATTTGTGAAGACACTCAATATAAATAATTTAAACCTCAAATTTACCCATGAAATTGGCGGCAAACAGATTAATTTTCTGGACCTAACTTTACAAATCACAGAAGATGAACATCATGTCTCCACTACCCTTTTTAAGAAACCCACTGCCACTAATAACTTCTTGAACTGGCAAAGTCACCACCCCAGCACTCTAAAGAAAGGCATACCGGTAGGCCAGTACTTGCGCGTTAGACGGAATTGCTCTACCCTAGAGGAATTCAAAATTAAAGCGAAGTCTCTGAGATCCCAGTTTAAAACCAAGGGCTACTCGAATAGATGCCTTAAGTCAGCTTACAAGAGAGCTCTAATGACGGAACGAGAAACTCTCCTTGAAGACAATCGCAAGAAAGACAAGCCTCAAAACTTAATCAGGTGCATTGGCACTTTTGACTCCGGCTGGGACCCAGTAAAACGGATACTAGACAGATACTGGCCCCTCATTTTTCAAGACCAACACCTTAAAGAAGTTCTAACTCCACATGTATCGCTTACAGCCAGAAGAGGTCGCAACCTCAAGGACCTTCTGGTACCCAGCCATCTGTCACTACCCAAATCTGAGAGTACATGGCTGAAAACACCAGCTATTGGTACTTTCCAATGTGGCCGATGTAAGGCATGTAAGTTCATCCGCAAAAATTCAAAAACATTTTCAAATTCCACAAATACCCAGACACATGCGGTTAAGACTTTCTTTAACTGCCAAACTGCAGGCTTGATTTACCTTCTAACATGCAGCTGTGATCTGAAGTATGTAGGAAAAACCTTTAGACCATTTAAAAACCGGATCCTGGAACATGTGAACTCAGTGAACCCCACTAGACAAATCGATACAGTGATCTCCAGACACTTGAAACTAAAACACGGAGGCTCAGCGCATGGCCTACGGTTTAGTGGAATCGAAAAAAAAAGAAAAAATAAAGCTTGGTCCCAGAAAAGGTGATATAGACAACAAATTACTCCAAAGAGAGAGTTATTGGATTTTTACATTAAAAACCTTGTCCCCAAATGGTCTGAATGAGGGCTTCTCCTACACCCCGTTCATATGAGCACTGTCTATAACAATGTAAAATATACTGACCGTATCATGTCCCTACGATGGCTTCATATATATATATATATATATTTATATGTTCAATATCCATCTTTTAAGCACGCTTCTGTTAATACTCATTACTATACTGTAATATATTTGTATATACTGTAAATACTTGTAAATAATAACATTTAATATATAATAATAATTTTTCCAATTTTACTAATCTTTCTTCCTTTTTCTATCTAAAGTATTGTATTTATAGGTCCTATGATCCTCTGTCCTGTTATTTAGTACTCTGATACCTTATCGTCCAAGACTGGAGTATTTTTGAGTACACGCAAACCTAGGCACTTTTTATAAATATGCCAGAGAAGGTGACCTTACATCAACATTAGTCCCATAAACTAAGATGACCACTGTTCTGATGCTCCTCCAATCTCATTCAGAGACATATGGAATTGTTTATATACCTCATGAGCAGTAGGTCGACCATATGGCATTTGAAGAGACATATGGAGTAATTTTATATTGGGATACACTTGATGGAGCGTCACTGTCTCATTATTGCACCTATGTACTAGCACAAACCAACTACTTTTACATTACACGTACGGCTGAGTCCAGAGCCGACAAGCTGTATAAGTGTGGCACACTATTTCTGATCTAGAAACTGTGACGATCTCTAATCGTCACAGCTTCATAGGGACCCCACTTCTGTTACACACAAGTCTACTCTATCCCCTCTCGGTTGAGAGAGGGTTAAAATTCAGCTCGAGCAACGTCTGAGTATAATGCTGATGATAGGCTGGTTCGGACCAGCCCATTAGCATATGCCGACGGAGATAATATATACAGACACATTGTATCATTGAAAGCTGAATCCGTACAAGTCCAGAGCCGACAAGCTGTATAAGTGTGGCACACTATTTCTGATTTAGAAACTTCATAGGGACCTCACTTCTGTTATACATAAGTCTACTCTATCCCCTCTCGGCAGAGAGAGGGTTAAAATTCAGCTCGAGCAACGTCGGAGTATAATGCTGACGATAGGCTGGTTCGGACCATCCCATTAGCATATGCCGACGGAGATAATATATACAGACACATTGTATCATTGAAAGCTGAATCCGTACAAGTATGTACCGACGAATACTATTGCCGACACCCTATTTCTGATTTAGAAACTATGACGATCTCTAATCATCATAGCTTCATAGGGACCCCATTTTTGTTACATACAGGTCTACTCTATCCCCTCTCGGCAGAGAGAGGGTTAAAATCCAGCTCGAATAACGTCGGAATATAATGCTGACGATAGGCTGGTTCGGACCAGCCCATTAGCATATGCCGAAGATAATACATACAGATACATTGTATCATTGAAAGCTAAATCCGTACAAACAAATATATAAAAAAGAGGGACTTCTTTACTTCATGTAGTTATTGTTGCAAAGCTCAACTGATACAGTTTCACATGCCCTGTATTACACTGACAGCTTGGGGTTCCTGTCTCCCTCACGGCATATAGTTGGTTAAATGGCCCAGGAATTACGTCAGGACACAAGGCATATGATTGGTTGACCAGTCAAGGTCATTAGCATATGCCCACGTGGGATTCTTGGCGCTCGATTTTGGTTATTTGATTGGACAGTCATTTAAGTTACAGAGACCTGAATACATATAAAAGGAGACAAGGAACCAGTCTCCTATCAGCCCCTGACGAAGGTGCATCTAAGTAAGCACCGAAACGCGCGTCGGGCTCTATGGGCTCTTTTTTCTTCACCTCTTATTCACTCAGGGATACCTATCACCATGTGCAGGTAACCAACATTCTAAGTATGGTTCTGCACATGGAGCCACTTTAACTCTGTCTCATTTCACCTCTCTTTACTTTGGTTATGGTTACTTTATAACAGCCTGCAGAGTATTTACTCTCACAGAATAGGGGTCCCCTGGTATTAACTGCAACCAATATTTGCTGGATGTTACAGTTTTCTAGTTGAATCATTTAAAGGGATCTCTGTATTTCTCCCTAAAGCTAGATTTTATTCCTTCAAACATACAGGGAATAGCTATATGCTGCCCCATATGCTAGCTTGGTCCATGACTCGGTTCATTACAGTTTATTGAAACTGCAAATATTTAGACTACTTATAGTCTGGAGTCATTTACAAGCTATACGGCAAAGGATTTTCCTAAAGTTATATTTTAGTAACCATACCATAGATACCCATGCTATTTTAGTGACATAAACCCACCCTTTCCGCTCCCAGCTCTGGACCTGTCTATTCGTTTGCCCAATAAAGTCAGTAGCCAGTTAGCATTTTTTGGAGCACTGTGGGTATCAGGGTATCACTTGATATTATAGAGGTGAGCCATTAAGGCAAGTTTCACACTATCTTCTAATTACAAGGATACCCATGTCATCCAAGTGACATACACCCACCCTTTCCGCTCCCAGCTCTGGACTTGACCATTCTTTTGCCCAATAAAGTCAGTAGCCAGTTAGCAACTTTGGGAGCACTGTGGGTATCAGGGTATTACTTGATATTGTAGAGGTGAGCCATTAAGGCAAGTTTCACACTATCTTCTAATTACAAGTATTTTCTACTAGATTGTATCGATTCTATTTATTTATTTTCCTTATCACATCCAGTTATACTCGGCCAGTCTGGATTCTTCCAGTTGTTTGAGTAATTTTTGTTTGTTCTAATAATTAATAGCTGTGCTGCAAAGTGTCCCTGGAAATATTTTTTCAAATGTTGGCAACTATGCCCAGGCGTCGGCGGGCCGCCAGGCATGGCCTTCCCCATAAGAAGGAATTGAATCAAACAGACAGCCAGTACAGGCAGTCTTAGTACTGCAAAAAAAAAAATATAATGTGTACCCTTTAAAGTGGAAAGAACATACACCAATAGGTGAATAAAACGTATAGGATAATTTACCTATATGTATCTCCCACAATGTAGAAAATAAAGGACTCCTCCCAGTCCTCACAGAAAATACAAACAGAATAAATATCTACAAAAGGGGAGAATAAAACAACTCATAGGGTAGTATATCAAAACCAATATGCATATACGGTTCAAGGTTGCACTCACACAAATTGGTTGATTGTAGGCATGTCAAAATTTATAAAGATGGTATAGAGATGATATGAACTCTTCAAACTCCAAAAGAGGAGTTGCAGAACCAAGGGAGACAGGGACACTGCAACCAGACCACTTCAATGAGCTGAAGTGCCCAGGGTGCCCAGAGTATCCCTTGAAGTTTCTGTGTGTGAGGCTGGACAGGAAGAGGAAGGGTTCACTTCCCATCTGCCCACTAGTAACCTCTCACACAGGAAATGCCTTGCAGGAGTGAGCCGGGTAAGCTGTATGTCATAGGACAGGATTGATGTATAACCACTCCTGCTACTTTAATATCATCAATCATAAGAGACTGACTGGGCTACAGAAGTCTTAAGAGGTGAGTACTTTGCAAATAACCCTTCAAACTTCAGCAGTCAAAACCTATTCCTGAAAATAAACCCTTTACCTTAATCCTATGTTTAACTCCTCTGTAACACCTTGTGTTCACCATTATTAAATTTAACCCAACCAGCCCTCAGCTCAGTAATTCTAAACAGCCACTATTATTACTTAAAAATGTGCAGTTTCCTGTATATATATTATTTGATGGATATGTCTCTGGTCTATCTCAGCACAACAAAAATAAAGCATTACGAAAGGAAAAAGAACATGGATTACCTCGAGCCTCTAGATGGCGATATTTTTCTCTTGTGTTGGGGAAGCCATTGAGAAAACCTGAGCAGCTGAAAGGGTAACACTATCACCAAAAAACCATAATTGCCCCCATTTATATATATATACCATAAGGAAGTCTAAAGGAAAACCAATAAGCAGAGAGAGACATAAAAATAACACACAAGATAAGATACTAATAGAGAACACTATTGCAAAGCTAGCCAGAAGCTATCGTCAAGCAAATCACCAAGCCTCTAACATGCCTGTTTCAAGAAAAACAAGGATGCACCAACCCGAAACTTGTAGGTGGTTAACCCCTTAAGGACCAAACTTCTGGAATAAAAGGGAATCATGACATGTCACACATGTCATGTGTCCTTAAGGGGTTAAAGGGACACTGCAGGCACCTAGACCACTTCAGCTAATTGGAGAAGTCTGGGTGCTGTGACCCTTTTGCACTTAGTGCTGCAATGTTAAACATTGCAGTTCCAGAGAACTGCAATGTTTACATTGCAGCTCTAAGTCTGCCCCAGTGGCTGTCTGCCAGACAGCCCACTGGGGGCGCTTCCGGAATACTAATGGACTTTTGGTCCGTTATCTGATGCTAGACATCCTTACGGACCTCCAGCATTAGATTTTCCTCATAGGAAAGCATTGAATAATGCTTTCCTATGGGAAGGTCTAATGCGCGCGTGAACATTGCCGTCGGCAGGGGAGGCGCATGGGCGGAGCCTGACCCAGCACTGAGGGACATCGACGCTGGATTCAGCTAAGAGGCTAAAGGGGTTTTAGGGTGGGTGGGGCTATTAACCCTATAGTGCACGGCACTATAGGATCCCTTTAAGATAGGGAGCTATACATAGTCCAACTGCAGGATTTGAGAGATGCCACCAAAATAAGCTTCAAGGATGCTGTTGCAGTGTAACCATGGAAATTCATGGACACTGCCATTGACCTCCTGGCACATGCCCTAAATGGAAGGAGATACCAGACCCAGATAAACCAAAAGGAAATGGTGAAACTCGCTGAAACACCACAGCTCATTCTCCCTGTGCTCCCCAGTCACATCATAAGGATATGCAACTATTCCATCATGGATATAAGCAGGCACCTACATGGATATGTCCAGTTCCCTGCTGCTTCCATACGATCACAGGACTGTACACCCTCAGTTGCTTAAGGGGGTCCTGCAGGGGGTTGCCCTAGCTGAGGCACGGTAAGGGGAGAGGCTGAACTCCCCTCAGGAAAAAAAGGAACAAAACAATCATAGGAATGCATAAAAAAAAATAGGAAGAATTTAAAGTTTTTTTAAAAATAAATTCTTCCTGTGTTATGAAAGTGTTGGGAGGGGCAAACTATTTTTTTAAAATAATACGAAACTAAAATGGTTCCCTAATACCTACATATTGTACATCATTCATCATAATCTCTCAGCACCCTCTGTAACTGCCTATTTCAGCATTTGTAGTTTTATCATTCAGAGATATCAAAAGGTCTGCCCACTATATCCTGGTAGTGGTATTACACAACGTTTCAGTATTAATCTAATGTAGTAATCCAGTCTGACAAAATGTATATTTGGCCAAAGCTAGGACTAAGTGTACATTTTAAAATCAAACTCAGCACCATGCAAAACAAGAACAGAGTACTGAGGCACGGTAAGAAGTTATACAAAATTACTCCTATGTGTGTGAAAGAGCCCAGAAAGGTATGACCAATTTAAAGTGAGTGAGTGAGCAGTGCAGCGCATGGTAGTTTTCATGGTCTGACACAATGCAAATTTCCATTAACTAACAGTATAGGCAATATCCTAAGAACAAATGCAGTGTTCAGATTTTGAAGGAGCCCGGATAGCTCAGTCGGTAGAGCATCAGACTTTTAATCTGAGGGTCCAGGGTTCAAGTCCCTGTTCGGGCGTTCCTTGAATTTTTATCATTCTTCAAAAACATATTTTGTTTGTTTCATGCAGTGTGAGAAATTGCCACATGTGATACTGGAAAACGTGGTAATGTAGCTTCAAAATTCTTTCCAATCATAAAGGGGAAGAACTTTTACATTCATGAAATTTACACCACGAAACAATAACCTATAAACTTGTCTTAGTCTTTTTTTGTGAGGTGTTCTCTTTTCTTTTTGTTTTATATTAAAGATGTTACAACATAATCAATTTCAGACAAGGTGACGCCCAGGTGACATTGCAAAAGAAGATAAATAGAAACATTGCTACGTTCCTGCTCTTCTTTGTATGCTATGCTGCCAGGTGCAAAGGACGGTGTTTCTAGCATTGATTGTCACGGAGCTAAGATGGAGGCACCTGACTGCAAGATAAAGATGTTATGATTTCCAGCATTTACATTTGTCCAATGTAGTTCCTCTATTATTCTACTCCATAAAATTATATTGAAAAATAAGGGATGTTTATGTCAATCTTTTATGTATCCTTATAGTATATCAATAAAGTTGTCTTCAAATATATACAAAATACAAAAAGAGAAGTCCTGCGCTTAAGCAGCAAGGACTACAACACACATCAGCCCCAATATATAGTAAAAACCAAAGAAAAGAAAATGTTACTTGCGCTTTCTCCTTAATCCCTATGTATATTTAGACAAATGGAGGTCATTTAGTTGCTCCAATGGCCATTGGAGGGATGCCCGCCTGCCAACGTCAAGGCAGACCCCCCCAAGCGGGTCCCAACACTGACCCTTCAGCCTGCTTCCTTGAGCTTCTGGCAAAGATATCTCTAATGAGACAGAAAGGGGTATTTTTTATATACACCCCTTTACTTATTAACCCTTAATAGGGAACACATGGGATGGGTAGCAGCATTGTAACCAGGCTGTGTGATACAAAGTAAATACAAATACAAAAAGAGAAGTCCTGCGCTTAAGCAGCAAGGACTACAACACACATCAGCCCCAATATATAGTAAAAACCAAAGAAAAGAAAATGTTACTTGCGCTTTCTCCTTAATCCCTATGTATATTTAGACAAATGGAGGTCATTTAGTTGCTCCAATGGCCATTGGAGGGATGCCCGCCTGCCAACGTCAAGGCAGACCCCCCCAAGCGGGTCCCAACACTGACCCTTCTTGGGACCCGCTTGGGGGGGTCTGCCTTGACGTTGGCAGGCGGGCATCCCTCCAATGGCCATTGGAGCAACTAAATTACCTCCATTTGTCTAAATATACATAGGGATTAAGGAGAAAGCGCAAATATATACAAAAGGTTGTGTAGGCGCTTCCAATATAAATATAACAATTAGCGTGGGTGTGAAAAAAGGTGTAATCCCTTAACACCTAAAGACAAAGTAAGACAATAAGAATAGATTCACACACACTGAAAAAGGTGCAATGTATAAATATACCACCTACTATAAGTATAAACACAAGTTGTCTTTAAACCTGTCACGGCAGCAGCCAGCTGCGATCCAATCCGAGAGTGATCTTGTACCTGGAAGGCGCACTTATGTGCGGCGCGTTCCCACAACTGCCCATGTTTAACGCACCTATGTTGCGGCCGGTTCCAGTCCTTAGATGCCAGCCGCTGCGTGCCTGGCTTCTGGTCTGTCCATTTTGACTTGTCATGGTTTCCCACTGTGGTTTATCCAAGAGCGCATTTTAGCACACAAACAAATACTAACGCTAACTTTGGCCAGTGTTTTTGTAACCAAATGGCTACTAAAAAAATACCCCATTTGCAATACTTTGGGTTGTCTACTATTGCAAATGGTATGCCATTATGGGTGTAAATTTAATTCCTGGGCTACTATACAGTCTCAAAGGCAATGTAACCAATCTGGCGAATTTCAATTTCAAATGTAACGTGCTACATTTGACCCTGTAACTTCCCAACAACATAAAACCTGTACATAGGCGGTTCTGTTTTACACGTGAGACTTTGCTGAATACAAATATGTGTATTTTATTGCAGTAAAAGCAAACAGTATTATGACATTGACAGTTAAAATGTCATGTAGAACTAAAACTTTTTTTAAAATTCTTATTTTCTCCCATTGTTTTCATATTAAATTATGTTTCATAGCTAAATATTTGATATTAAATGAAAGCCCTGTTTCCCCTGAATAAAATGATATATATTAAGGGGGGATGCATTTAATATGAAAGAGGTGAATTATGGTTGGACAGACATGTAGCGCAAATGCCAGGTTTTGTTTACGTTTTGTTTTGTTCACAACGTGTACATTTGGCTCAGTCCTTAAGGGGTTAAAGGGATAAGCCACTGCAGCTTAATGTAGTTGTTTTGGTGGCTGTAGCATGTCCCTGCAAGTCTTTACATTGTGGCCCTGGGACACCTCTTGTGGCAGTCACTCAGACAGCCACTAGAGGTGATTCCGAGACACTGAGCCTATGTTCAGCGTCTCCACTCTCTGCATGGAGGCGCTGATTCAATGTATCTCTATGAGGAGATGCTAATAGGCGAAGCACAGACATTTGTTGCGCATGCGCAATATCCTCCCAAAACTTTACTACTGTTTTAGACTAAAGCTCTGTCAGTATTACAGTATGATCCAGCACATAGAATTGTGTAACACAGAGGACTGATAGGTAACGTATACCGGACCTTAGAATGGCCGGACTAACGTACCAAAGAATAGTCAGAAATAGCCGAGGTCAATGGATACAGAAAGAGACACAACGATAAGGAAAAGCCAGGGGTCAGGGATGCCAGAAAACAGGGAAGTCAATATCAATGCCAAAGTCAAATAACTAGAAAAAACAGAATCAATAACGCGCTCTCGGACAACCACAAGGGAAACCACGACAGGACACTGAGCAAGAGGAGAACTGGGCCTAAATACCCTGCCTGTGGATCTGATTGGTTGTAACCGGCCTTATTTGCATGATTGCTGCTCAGCACAAACCCTCCTGTGGATTGATTGCTGCTCGGCAAAACTTTTCCTGTCAGGACAGTAAATGCCATTAATCACATTTTTATGTGCAGATGAATACGTGACAATCTCTTTTCTTCCAGTCTAAATGTGTGACCTGCGTGTCCTATGTATAGTCCTGTTTATGAATAGATTTCCAGACAATGCTTTGTAATGGCCCCGTAGATATTTGTATAATGCTATCATTTTCCCTCTGAGGCTGCGTTTTCTAAACCAAAGAGATTTCAATTTGTTAACCTTTCTTCAAAACAAAAATAATACAAAACTTATAATGGGATAACACACAGGTAACTTTTTTTGGTCTTGTATTATTTATGCATTTGGCGTGATAAACGCATTAGGCATTGCTCAAGTACAAGAGTAGTAAACTTTGAGGACAGGGCTTATTTTTGAGTTTTTAGTTGTAAAAATTGTTCACAGTCACAAGCTCGGAACAGAAGTAGAGTAATATAGCTCAATAATCACCATTTTCTTTCCAGGAACAGCATGACTGTTATGTACAGACCAGCCCGGATAGCTCAGTCGGTAGAGCATCAGACTTTTAATCTGAGGGTCCAGGGTTCAAGTCCCTGTTCGGGCGGTTTTTGAATTTTAAATTATATGAACAAACGGCACTTATTGCTTATAGAAGCAGTTTTATATACATAGATCACCAATGTGACTAATTCTTTCAGTTTTGTCTAGAGTTAAAAACCTAATTTAAAGGAACACTATTGTCACCTAAATTACTTTAGCTAAATAAAGCAGTTTTTTATATGATCATAAAAGCCTTTGCAAAGGGAAATGGGTGGTGTAGGGTGAAGGATTTAAAGGGAGCATTAATGTTGCATGCACCAACTTGGGCTTTGGAAAGGGGAGACGAGGGAATGGGACACAGAAGATATGCTGGCCCATTCAATCTCTATGTGCACTTGGGGAAGTTAGGGTGCCATGGGAGAGGAAGCTATGTTATGAGGTTTGGGGTGGCCACTGGGCTACTCATTGGGGAAGAGATCACACCCAAACTACTGTCCTTTGGTTGGAATGTGTTTGGTAAAATACTGCTTGTGCCTCTTGGGGGGCTCCTTTTGGTACTGGGCTCTCTCTTCGCCTATACTTTACAACCCATATTATTGCATAATAGGAACAGGGGAGGGTGTCCTAGTCCTTAATGGACTTAATGGAGCTGAGGTGATGGCAGCTTTGAAGGCATCCTTTACAGAGGAGGAACTCGTTGGACTAGAGCTATTAAGGCACCTAGACTAGAGCTATTAAGACCAGGCACGTCTGGTTGGAAAACTATAAAACATTTGGCCCCTTATGGATTCCTAGGCTAACCCTGGCCTTAAACTCAATTGTAGAGGGGGTAATCTTTCTAAATCTATTAACTCTCATCCCATTTCGCAATACTACACAAGGAGGGAAAGGATCCATGACAAAGGACAAGCTACAGGCCAATATCATTGTTAAATGTCATAATAAAATCATGCGGTGGTTTGCCATCTAGCACTAGCGAGAAGATACAATATACCATTGTTGTTGCTGTCAACAGTTGGTGAGAAAGCTTTTGACCGGGTGTTCCATGAGTGCTACCCTCTCAAAATGCACAGTTCAGACATGGATCGCTTCACTCTACACCTGTCTCAGTGAGCGAGTGCTGGAGAACTGTCTCTGTCTGATGTCGTGCAGACATATAATAGCGCCAGACAATTAGAAAGGGGGACAGGGAAATGTGAAAGGTTTCAGATCGGGGGACAGGGAAAATAAAATGACAGCACATTTTGCATCCCCATATTCATTTGCATTGGTGAAGAGACCAGATGAAATATTTAGTGGTTTGCATCACTTCCGACCCAGAAAAGCTGTACCACAGGAACTACTTGCAGCTTCCAAATGGACTTCAAACGTTGGGATTACCCACACATGACCGGCTGCAGAGAATCTCAGTTTTAAAAATGAACATCCAGGATTCTATACTTGTTGCAAACAGTCCCTTCTTTCTTAATGAGGGTTTTTTTTTGTTTGTTTTTAACTCTGTTTTTAACTCTTGAGGTCTATTGTGATTGTATATGTTTGGCGGTGGGTGGCCTTTTGGATATGCCTAGGTACTACTTCACTACTGCTCTGCAAAGGGTACTGGAATAGCATATATCCTCTATGAAACTGTGGCAGACACTTGACATGGCAGGTTCTAATATCCTACTCCTTTCTCTGTTATGGAACACTTCCATGGTCCTAGTTAAGAGACTGACACACAACACTCTGGTATCACAAACACTCCAAGTGTGATTCTCCATTCGAACGCCAAGCCCCTTGTTACCTCTAACGCAAAGGAAAATAGGACGATTATCAGCCAGGGATATCAAGTTTTTAGGTTAGAAATTGTTTATTCTCATCGGACAGGTGATGGGCGCAGGTGACATACAGGACTTGGAACTGTTGGGTGTTGGGAACCCACTGCCTTAGGAAAATATTGATATATGCAAATTAAACACTTTTATCTAACCATTCCTGACAGGGAGGCATTTCATAGGTAATAGACCTGGTTTGAAACCCTGTGTGTGGGGAGCGTCGATGTCCATCTCGAACCTTCACCAGATAATGTTACTGGATGGGGGGAGCCTACTCTGTTAACCCCTTAAGGACCAAACTTCTGGAATAAAAGGGAATCATGACATGTCACACATGTCATGTGTCCCTAAGGGGTTAAAGAGAGAATCATTGAAACTTCTTTCACAACTACGTAATCAATAAAGTAAGGTCCTTATCCTACACCATAAGAGTTTTATCAGCTCGAGATATTAGGAAGTCAACTAAAAACTTCTCTCAGTGGTACCGCAATTTTTACAAAAGATTTTCCCATCAGTTTCTCCAGACTATGAGATGTGGAGGGGAGATAGGATTAATCAGGCATATTTAGATACCCTCACAGATATGACACCCCACCCTTACTTGCATACTAAAACAACTTACTTCATGTCAAACCCCCACCCCCACAAAACAGCCCTGATAGAGGAGATTCAAACAGGCAAATTCTTGATATACTATGAGGGTTAACAGAGTCAAACACACAAAACAATGGTACCCAATGGATACTTGGGTATCTTGTTGAGATAGGACAACAGGTTAAGGCGGTAATAGGTAAGCCCAAGACTAAATATCTTGGTAGGTTGGGATCATCCTTGCTTTGGCTATAAAAAATTAGCTACCTGCTCAGTGGAAGAAAAGTAGTAGAATTATATAACAAACATGAGGTTGAGTGGCAGGCATGCAGAAGAGATGGCGCTAGCTTTTCTTCCTGTCCTGTCCTCTCCTCTCTTCTATCTTCCCAACTCTGTATTTTATATGGATTATTCCTCTGATAGCGTCGGCCATGGTTAAGCAAAGGTCGGAATGGATTTAAAACAATACCAGCTAATATGACAAATGTATACGTTACATAATACTCTATCCTTGAAACTGTATTGGAACGGACTGTACCGAATTCTCTTACATGTATGTTGTAACCGTCAAAAAAAAAAAATTGTACTGTTTCTTAAGATTTATAACAAAGATAACCAAAACCAGAGCCTGTACGAATCACACTGATCATACTCACTTCACTTCAAATTTCGCATGTGTAAACTGGTCAGACATGCCCAATCCACATTTCCAGCACTCTTACGGATAAAACACTAATTAGTTAAATCAATGTGCCTCCCAGAGTGGGTGTGGAAAACATAAGAAAGAAGACGCAGTTAAACAGGAAAGAGTATATTTACCAGCGTTTATTCACCCTGCACAGTGAGGCAACTGTCTCATTCAAAACTAAAGCTTTTGAATGAGTCCATGGTCTCAACGTAATGCTCCTTTAAAGGGACACTCTAGTCACCAGAATAACTACAGCTTAATGTAGATAGTCTGAGTATAGTCAGTCCCTGCAGGCTATTTGCTGTAAACACTGCATTTTCAGAGAAAAGACAGTGTTTACCATTACTGCCTATGGACACCTCTAGTGGCAGTCACTCATACGGCCACTAGAGGTGCTTCCTGAGTCAGTGCTGCACAATGGGTAGGGTCAAGGAATAGAAAGAATAAAGGAAAATAAATGTATTATTTTGTAGGCATACAGACCACCATCAAATAAGCACGGGACACACACACAGTATCAGCATACTTTGCATGCTAATGTCGGATGTAAAAGATTAGCAATCGGACGATTATCTGCCAATATTAGGTATTTTCGGCAATATCGGTATCGGCCAATAGAGATACCGATATTGCCGATAATACATACCAGGACCACCCAGCCTATTACAAGCCCGGAGGTCCTGGGGGGGGCCCACAGCAAGCGCTTACTTACCTTTCCAGCAGCTCCCTTCAGCTCTCCTGTCTAACAAATATATTCGGGGCCAATACAAACCATTGTGTGGAAATCTATTCACAAACCGGACTTTACATAGGACACGAGGCCATGCGTTTAGACTGGAAGAAAGAAGATTTCGTCTAAGGCAAAGGAAAGGTTTTTTTACTGTAAGAACAATCAGGATGTGGAATTCTCTGCCTGAAGAAGTGGTTTTATCAGAGTCCATACAGATGTTCAAACAGCTACTAGATGCATACTTGCAAAGACAGAATATTCAAGGATATAATCTTTCAATGTAGGGTAATAACTGCTTGATTCAAGGATAAATCTGACTGCCATTCTGGGGTCAAGAAGGAATTTTTTGTCCTAGCTTGTTGCAAAATTGTGCTTCAAACTGGGTTTTTTTTTGTATTTTGTTTTTTTTTGCCTTTTGGATCAACAGCAAAAAACAGGTGTGAGGAAGGCTGAACTTGATGGACGCAAGTCTCTTTTCAGCTATCTAACTATGTAACTATGTAACTATGTAACTCTTGCGAGACCCGCGGCCGTTAGAGCGTTGCCACGGTTTACCATGATAACGCTCCGCGCGGCATGCAGGCCGCAACATTTACACAGGGAGCTGCTGGAAAGGTAAGCACTTGCTGCGGGCCCCCACTGTACTTTCATGCCACCGGACCACCAGGGAATACTATATCCCCCCCTACCTGGTAAGAGGGGGGGGGGGGAGGAAGAAGGAAGAACTAAAAAAAAAAAAAAAAACATTTAAATCTTTTTTTAAAATGCCCCTCCTCCAACCCCCCCCCCCATTTTACGCAAACACTCTGCATTCTATACATACCACACAAACACACACACTACACAAACACTGCATTCTATACATACTACACAAACACTGCATTCTATACACACTACACAAACACTGCATTCTATACACACTACACAAACACTGCATTCTATACACAGTGCATGCACTATACACTGCATGCACTATACACACACTACACAAACACACACTCTGCATTCATTATATACACACACTGCATTCACTATACACACTACACAAACTCTGCATTCACTATATATATACACACACTGCATTCACTATACAACACACACTCACTGCATTCACTATACACACTATACACACTATACAACACACACACTGCATTCACTATACACACTACACAAACACACACAGCTCCCCTGTCTAAACACACTGCATCCACTACATGTGGCATGTCGATTTTGTGCATTTACCTTTAGAAATAGTTTATTTTTTAAAAATGGGAAATGGACAGAATATCGTCAGGTTATCGGCTATCGGCTCTAAAAAAAATCAATATCGGTGGATCCCTATAAAAGATTGTTTATTTTTGTCTAAAGGCCTTAGTGGGAGTTGTCTAAAACCTACTACAAGCGTTAAAATTGCTAAATGGAAACATTACCATTTCTCAAAAGGGCGTAGCATCTATGCACCAAAATCACTTAATTAGATTGTGATGCTTAGACTGTCCCTTCCAGTTATGTGCAACTGAACAACCATGAGTAGTTCTCAAATTAATACATAGTTTAAAATACAGTGTTTAATAAAATACTTTCTAATGGTCTGTTGCTATCAAAATCGTGTTGAAATTGTATAGATCGATTGAAGAAAAAAGTTTTAAAGAATATCCAAACACAAGCTAAAATATTTTTTCACTCTTACCCTTGAAACAGTTATCAATTATCAACTGTACAATGGCCTAGTTTTATTTTTTCAGATGACTGCAAATTTGACTTCACTTCTCATTGGATGGTGGTGGTATTGCAAACATTAAAGACACAAATTATTAAAATTAGGTTTACAATTTCCTATTTTATTGGCATAAGTATTTAACTTAAAAACTTTTCTGGTATGGTAAATCAGTTCTTTATGGAAAACAAAGGAAAAAGATCTTCACAACACACAGTATTTACATTAGTATTTACAATTTTAGGTTTATACAAAAGATGATTAACTGACATACCCATAACTCTAAATTGTCAGAAAAATTCTAAATTATCAGCCTTAGCAAAGTGCAACATCAAAAAAAAAATAGTAAAAAAAAAAAAAGTTGACAGCTGCATTGAAATGGGTACATTTTCCTTGTCACATTTTTATTTCACAGCATTTTTTCCCATGAAAAAAAATTTAAGCACCAATTATTCTTGCAAAGAACAATTTTTTTTTTTTTATCTAGAAATCGTTGAAAGTGTTAAATACAAGACTTTTTGTCTTTCATTTATATAACAAGCAATAAATACACCATATCCAAACTTTTATTCTGCATACGGCTAGCCTCTGTACATAAAAATGTGCTAAAAGTATTTGCAAACGTAATACCATTTTTGTGTCAAATATCTGGGTTTTTAAGCAATTAATTTGACTTTCAATGAAGTTTGCTACTAACAAAGGCCACAGACCTTACTTCCAGGAAAGCATTACAGTATAAAATAGACAAATTCCTGACAAGCAGAAGTTGGGGGCACAAGACATCTAGCAAATAAATTTGAAAGCTGTAAATTCATTGCTGGTGATAACATACTAGAAAAATTTTAATGTCTACTGTGATTTTTGTTAACATTTATGACACTGTAAAATTCCTATGAGTTAAAACAAATATGGTTGGGTAGCCATGTTATTAGCCTACTGTCCTGCATGAAGAGTTTGCCAAGCATGTATAAATGCCTTCTGTGATATACAACAGAATCCACTTTTTTTTTCTTTTTTCTCTAACTTAAAATTGCACGTAAGAAGACTTAAAAAGTACAATAAAAATCAAAAAATTAAGTTGTCAAGCTGTACATTTTCTACAATTTTAATTCAGAGTGGACTAACGGTACTGAAGTGCTGTGTCTAAAATTTACAGAAAGTTCACTTTAGGAATATTTCAATGGAATAAGATATTTTTTACATAAGTGTTGAATAGAAATGAGTGTTCTGGTCAGTCTAAAAATGTATGCTTCACGCATTAAGCCTTAAAGACTGATCTTCTCTCCGCCTGGAAGAAATATCTATGTCTATTGAGTCCTTCCCAACAATAAGTCTCAAACGTTTTGCTGGTGGAAGAGGAATAAAATCATCTTCAAAGTCATCATCATAGTCGTCATCCTCTCCTTCCTCTTCACTAGATGACTCTTCAATGCTTTCTTCCTCATAATGATCATATTTATCCACTTCCATCCTTGTTCCCAACAGAGACAAAGTGTCGCTACAATATACTCCATTTTCATGCAGCTCCTCAGGAAAGGACCGGTTTTCCTCTTCTCTCTTTAATTGTATTTTTAGTTTTGTGGAACTGCTGCCTGATCCCGAGTTAAAACCATTGTTAAGTTTTGCTACGTATAAGCTGTTCTTGTCTTTTTCATGATCTTTGCTTAATTTAATGCTAATTTTTGATGAGCTCATGCCATCATTTTCCTTCTCGTTGGTTTTACTACTGTTACTGTCATGACGTCTACGAAGAGTAAGCTTTGGAATTCCAGTGCTATTTTCAAGAATTAATTGTGCATCATATCTTGTGATTCGTCTGCTTTTTTTATTTTTGACAGTTCGAACACTTTCTTTTGGCCTCATGGATTCTGAACTGACCACTGGGCACTCATCTGATGAGGACCGGTGGTCTTTAAAATCAACAGGGCTACCCATTATGGCATTTCCCACAAAAGAGTCACAATCAGAACTTACCAAACCAGGCATGGCCTCATTTTTGTCAGAGGATTCAAAGACTGACGTTGATACTTCTGCTTTAGATGTCTCTTTTATAGTCTTGGTATGCCGAAACTTCCTTCTAGATCTACATAAACCGTTTTTCGTGTGTCTGCGTTCCCTCCTTTTCTGGGTTTCTTGGTGTACTTCATCCTTATGCAATGACTGTCCATGAGATTCAGTTCTGTCCAAATGTGAATTTAACCCACGACTGCTTCTGTAACCATCCATTGTATTTGGTTGAAGCTTGGCATCAGATATCTCAGATGTAGAGTTCCTTGTTTTCACAGAACTTCGAGTGATATATGTACATGGTGAAGAATCATCATGGTCATGAGCACCTTTGAAGGAATTCATTTTATATTCTCTTGCTGCATGTCTTGTTAAACAACCAGTAGATTCTGTTATTTTAACTGGTTCCTCACTTTCTCTATCCCTTTTAATGGACAAGTTTTTGTAAAGGACTACTTTAGGTTCTTTAAGAACCAGGCTGCTTACTTCAAGCTTTTTAGATGTGTTTTTCTGTTCTGATCTTCTGAATGGATGTCTCATTTTACTTTTTGAATGTAAAGGCTTAACAGGCTTTCTCAGTCTCTTTGGTACCCTGGAATTATTTACATGAGTAAGCTTGGATGAGGTAGAAGTGGATGAAACAGTAATTCTTGACATTGACTGTCTTCTCAAGGCTCTAGTTTTGCCATTCTTTTTAACAGCAGCAGATTTTCTGTTTGTTGCTGAAAGACAGAAATATAGAGGAAAATTGAACAAAAACCATCTTGGAGACTGTCGTAGGTAATATCTGCTGTAATCTCAAACAACGATATACATACATTTTAAAACAACACAGAAGACTTTATGAACCCAGCAGACTGGATTATGTCCACTCTGGAAAATCCACAGATGAGATTGTAAAAGTTCACAAAAAAATAAAATAAAAAATAATAATAATAAAACCACTTATTACGGTTTTACTAAAATAAAATATTAATGGCCAATTTTAATAACTATGAAGTGACACAATGTGAATCAGAAACACTGGTAAATGGATGAACAAGGATTTGGATTAAAAACATCTAAAAAAAAAGTGTGATTAGTAACTAGTATATTGCCTAACTTTTAATAAATATTCAGTATTTTGGAAACACTACAAAGTGGTATAATCTAGACTCCTATGTGAAGGAGATATCAGGAATAGTATGCTTTACACAAGGGGGATTGCACCAGAGATTATTCAAGAAACAGCGAAAGATGTTTTTTGTTTTTATTTTTTGGCGTACAGCAAATCATTATGCCTTTGTTTAAAGCTCAAAGCAGTGTTTTCATCAAAATGATTTTTAACCTCTTGTCAGCTAGGTTTTAGGGTATTTTGTCACACTTTGCATTCATAAGCAATTCTGGGCATTTGTAAACAATGCAGGGAGTGGAAGGTTTTTCCAATGCATAAAAAACAGGAAGATTGTCCCCATTATAAAAAGGGGAAATTGGAGTATTTAAAGGAGCAAGTAGTGGAATGTTTTAATGTTGACCCATTTTATGTTGTGAATACAACTACTCGGGACCAATCATTGCTACTAATGGAATCATTAACCTGAGGAGATATTTAAATTTGCAACAAGATCAGGTACAAGTTTGTGCCATAGTATGGTATTTTTCACTATTTGTTAATCAAATCAGATATCCAAGAATTTTTTGTTAGAATTCTGTAAAATATGAATTGAGGAAGTCTGCATTTTCTCTTCCTTTGTTAAGGTTACATGGGCTGAAAAGAGACATGTGCGCATCAAGTTCCACCTTTCTCACATTTGTTTTTGCTGTTGATCCAGAAGAAGGCAATAAACCCAGTTTAAAGCACTTCCAATGTTACAACATACTATGAAAAAAATTCCTTCTAGACACTAAGTTGTTGAGTGTAAAGCAAGCGGTCGATATTTGCAGCAATTATCACGTAAATTAGTATAAATATTTGGTTGTGCTCTAACACTTAATTTGTGGATAAGCGCTTTATTAAATCAAGGAAAACTAAACATGTGCACAAACACAACAACACTACAGACCTTTTCTGTACAACATCTAGATTTATGCAAATAGCACAGAGTATATAATATCCAGAACTATTTACACACACACACACACACACACACACACAAACTTGATGTACAGAAATAATTACATAGAAATGCAAAAAAACAAATACAATTACAACATTTCCTCTTTTATGTCTTACATGTGTTGGATTTTTCCTGAGATGTGTCTGCGTCTGTATTGGAGCTGACTGACTGGCTGTCAGAATTTTTGCTGCTGTCCCCAAGTTTCTTTAGCCTGTTTAAGCGCTTGTCTGTTTCCCTTAGCCCGTACTTGCTGTTGATCACAGGGCCTGGTTCATGAAGTCCAACTCGAGATTTAAAAGCACCCATCACCCGCCTGATAATAAAAAGGTCAATATTACAGTTTAAATTATATGGGCTGATTAGATTCTTGGATGAACATACTTACACACACAAACATGTACTTTTTGGAAGGAAGGAAGCATCCTTAGTATATTTACATGTGTGTAATATATAACACGTTAGGGAGTACTCTATAAGATAGCACCCTTGATTTCTGGCCATTAGTGCGCCTTCCTACAGTTTTCTATTTATATGTGTATACACACAAGGCCAGGGTTGTATTTACCGCGTGGCTGGCAAGGCATTTGCCTTGGGTGGCACTTTCTGGGGGGTGGCAAAATAAGCCGCACCCCTATCGCCCTGGCAAATGCCTTGCCAGCCTCTTGTTCTGGGGGGCCCAAGAGCTGGCCGTCTGGCCCCCTCAGGACCCCCCCCCCCCCCCCCCCGAGGCTGGCAGCAGCGGCACTTTCCGGTCAGGTGTCGAGGGAGCACGGATCCTCCTGTTCAGCTCACTCGCGTGCAATATGACGTCACTCTGGCCCCGGCACCATTATGCAGTGCGCGAGGGAGCTGAACAGGAGGATCAGTGCACCCTCGCCGGCAGCAGTGTCCGGCAGGCCGTCCAGCTGCCCCATTGGACCCCAGGGAAAGCGTGAGTCCATCCCAGCACTCCCAAAGATAGGGAGGCTGGGGGGACTAAATAAAAAAATTTAAAAAAAGTGTGTGTGTGTTAGTGAGTGTGTCTGTTGTTGAGTGTGTTACTATGTGTGTGTGTCTGTTAAACACGCATACACAAACTAACACATTCACTGTTAGTGAGTGTGTATGCTTGTTTGTTAGTGACTGTGTGTGTCTGTTAGTAAGTGTGTATGTCTGTTAGCTAGTCTATGTCTAGTGAATGAGTCTGGGGGAGGGAGGGGGTGGAGTTTTGTCATGCCTAGGGCAGCACAAAACCAGGATACACCACCACTGCATGAGGCAATGTTATAATTTTAAAAAAGGTTCAAGGGTATTGGTAAATGCAAGAAGGTAGCTCAGACAACCGACAGGCAAGAGATGCACTTCCGTGGATTATGTAAAAGACAAAATACAATTATATAGTGCACACTATATGTGAGCTAATAAGGTAAATCAATGAAAATCAATTTACTAGCTTTGGAGCAAAGTAAGATTCTGCTCACTCCATAAAGGTTCTGGTGTTACACTCCCCACCATGGAGGATGAGGTCCAGAACATTTGTAGAGTTCCAGATTCAGATAGGATGAAAAATTAATAAAACAAAAAGTAGGGATGCACCGAAATACATTCTGGGCCGAAACCGAAAATTCTGGATGCCCTTGGCCGGAAACCAAAAATTACTTTTCCCCAAATGATTTTTAAAAAGTTTTTTTCCTATGTATAATCCGTAATCCATAGACTACCTATGCTTAGACTAGTCTAGCTCTCAGCGAATGTTATACTCTTATGTTCCTCTTTATTTTTAATTGTATTTTTCTTAAATTTTCTGACGTTAGTGCATTCATACTAAATGAGCTACTTAAAAGCTAGGCTCCACGAGCTATGTTTAATCTATTAGTCAAGCAGACCTAACACAAGACTCACTATCCCCAGACTAGCTGGGATACAAGCGAGATTTAATCTATTGGTGCCCTTACTGTCCGTAACCTATACTCTGTAACATATGTGTATTTCAAGTTTTGCAATGTCATTCTACGTTGCTGATTGTTATAATACAGCTAGGCACTTACAACGCAACTAATAGAACGTTTTACTAGATATCAAGCAAACTACAAGAGTATTATAAGTATATTTAAGCAACATCAAGCATAATACGCGTTGAAACGCGATCTTTTACTTTATTTGCTGTCTCGTATATGGCATTTCATACTGTTAATATAACTAATACGACCTTAATTTTTACTCATTAGCTATGTGCCCCAGTTTTGCATAATCTACTGTCACCCTCTAACTATATATCAGGATGGGCACTACTGCTAACAGTAACACGTTTTTGTTAACACTAAAAAAGAAAAAATGAAGCATCCTTTATCAGGAAATGTAACTGTTAAAGCTACCGCTGTATTCACCCTGTAATGTACCAGATATTGCATTCCCCTCTCTCTATTTTGTACCCAATCTGATATGCTTCAATAAAAGAAAGATTGACAAAAAAAAGTTTTTTTCCAATAATTTTTATTAATATTAGACTTTTTAATGAATTTAATCTAATCTGAAAAAACTACCCTTATCCCTTCTCTTTTAGTGGTCCCCCCCGCTAAATGTTCCTCTCCGCTCCCTCTTTTCTAGTGTTCTCCCCCCTCCCTCCCTTGTCCCATAGTGTTCTCCCCACTCTTCCCTGTCCAATAGTGTTCTTTTCTACCCCCTCCCCTGTCCCATAGTGTGTCTGTTAAATAAAAAAATAAACTTTACATTTCAGTAAATTTAACCCGTTTCCGGCCGAAACAAAATAGGCCCATTTTCAGCCGAAATTTCGGTGCATCCCTAAACAAAAGATATTAAAAAATAACACAGCTAAAAAATAAATAAAAAAAATTACGCCCTCTGGTGAAACACATTAATACCTTAGTTTTATCAGTGTATTAAGTGGATTTTCATTTACATTACCTACCTTACATACATTGTGCACTATACAGTTTTTTTTGTCTTTTACATATAAATACCCCAGAGAAGGTAATGCACCATGAACACATGCTTAGAGTGGGAATTATACCATTCCACGCTGTTTCAAGGATCCATGCACAAGGCTCCAATAAGTGTAAGAGCAATTTTTATCCACCTATTTTATAGACTAAAATATCCTAAACTACTACACTATAGTGTCCATTTCTGTTTCATACTTCTAGACCAGGGGTGCCCAAAAGGTAGATCACCAGATGTTTATAAACTACATCTTTTCATGATGCTTTGTCATTTCAAAGCATTCTAAAAGCATGCAAAGCACCATGGAGTTGTAGTTCTACAACATCTGGGGAACTAACTTTTGGGCACCCTAGAAACATAGAATGTGACGGCAGATAAGAACCATTCGGCCCATCTAGCCTGCCCAATTTTCTAAATACTTTTATTAGTCCCTGGCCTTGTCTTATAGCTAGGATAGCCTTATGCCTATCCCACGCATGCTTAAACTCCTTTACTGTGTTAACCTCTACCACTTCAGCTGGAAGGCTATTCCATGCATCCACTACCCTCTCAGTAAAGTAATACTTCCTGATATTTTTAAACCTTTGCCCCTCTAAATTTAAGGGTAAATTTTTTGTTGTGGTAGTTCTTTTTTTAAATATAGTCTCCTCCTTTACCGTGTTGATTCCCTTTCTGTATTTAAATGTTTCTATTATTTCCCCCATGTCTTGTCTTTCCTCCAAGCTATACATGTTAAGTTCCTTTAACCTTTCCTGGTAAGTTTTATCCTGCAATCCATGTACCAGTGTAGTAGCCCTTCTCTGAACTCCCTCTAAGGTATCAATATCCTTCTGGATATATGGTCTCCAGTACTGCATACAATATTCCAAGTGAGGTCTCACCAGTGCTTTGTAAAATGGCATGAGCACTTCCCTCTTTCTACTGCCAATACCTCTCCCTATACAACTGAGTATTCTGCTAGCATTTCCTGCTGCTCTATTACATGGTCTGCCTACCTTTAAGTCAACTGAAATAATAATCCCTACATCCCTTTCCTCAGATGTTGAGGTTAGGACTCTAGCAAATATTCTGTACTCTGCCCTTGGATTTTTACATTCAAGATGCATTATCTTGCGCTTTTCCCACATTAAATGTCAGTTCCCACAACTCTGAGCATGTTTCTAGTTTACCTAAATCATTTGCCATTTGGCTTATCCCTCCTGGAACATCAATCCTGTTACATATATCTTAGTATCATCAGCAAAAAGACATACCTTACCGTCAAGACCTTCTTCAATATCCCTAATAAAAATATTAAAGAGAATGGGTCCAAGTACAAATGCCTGAGGTACCCCATTGGTAACAAGACCATGGTTTGAATAACCTCCATTAACTACAACCCTCTGTTGCCAGTCACTCAGCCACTGCCTTACCCATTCAATAATATTGGAATCTAAACTTTTACCTGTAAGGTTACCTGTAAGTGCATCTCTTTTTTTCTCCATACAAAAGTTGTATTAAGTATTACACTATATTATTCCCCACTGTCCTCTTTTTCATTGCATATATCACTTGAGGTCACATCAAAGCACTACTCCCAACTCCTTCCTACCAACAGAATGGCAATAGCTCCTTGTATGTGCTGGATTCAGAATACTGTTACTTGACACATTCAAAGTTATATTTTAAAGGCAACTAGTCAATTTTGCAGAATAACATTATCAAAATACATTTTAAACTAATCCTCTCTCAGTACATCACTTTTCTTTTGTAGAGTACCGACTCTTGAAATATACAAGTGCTTACTTAATTCATAAAAAGTTTATAAAAATCAATATAAAGTGATTGCCAGGATTTCAATTAAAAAAAAAAAAAAAAGCCACAAATATACCTTTCACATGTATAACATTCACAAAACTCATTGTTTTCTCCAAAAAAGCCATCCCCGTAATAACAGGAAATCTCTTCTCCAGGTTCAATATCTCGTAGAGCTTTCACACATGCAGTGTCACGGCCAGTCGATACAAACTGCAATTGAAAATTAACAAATATAAAGCTCTTGTCTGATTTTTTTTTTTTCACAAGTAACATTTAACAGAGTGTCACTGTTTTTCATATTAATCTACTTCATTAGATGCAATATAAATAGCAAAGTGGGGCTTATATTAGACTGTATTAGACCTGCTCAGTGCATGGAAGAGAATTCTGTTACTGCAAGTTAGGAGTCACTCCAAGCAGCATGTGCTCTTTGATTAGGCTATGATGCAAGGAGCCCCACCACCCCCTGCAATACAAATTGAACAGGGTTGAAGAAGAAAAAAAAAAAACACACCCCTTAGTGACAAGTCACAGGTAGAAGCTATATACTTTCTCCTCTGACCAATTAATTATTTGTACATTGTGGCATGTATTATAATTCCTCAACTTCTCATACATACCATGAAGAGCCAGAGCAGTGGCACAATCGCATCTGCTAGCTCCTTCTACATAAAAATGAATTGAGCCTTAAGGAATCACATTACATATTTAATGGAACTGCTCCCAAGCGCTGAGATACATACATCATGTTGAGGGGCAAAAAATTGCCTTAGCTACTTCAAAGACTGTTAAGAGATCACTGCAGAAGAAGCAAGCAAAAGATCTAAAGCAAATACACAATTCAAAAGTGGGATAGGGGTTGTCTTTTTTATTATTATTATTATTATTATTATTAAAAAGGAGGAAATAAATCCTAGAGTGTCATAAAGTGAGTAATTACTCAGGAAACCACAACTATAACCCTGATGACTGCTCCACTTTCTTATCCTATACAAATGTTAGATTGAACAGCACCTCTACTGCTATCTAGCAGTGAAAGGGAAAAGGGCAGTGAGAGTTTAATGCTGCACTGGCACTGAGACACAAGCAAAGCAGTGTGGTCCAGTAACCACAACTGGCTGTGGATTGTGGCATACAGGGCAATATTTCAACAACACCTGCCTACTGCAGAGCAGGGCAGTCCCCTCATCCTGGCTTGCCTGGTAGACTGCAGAGATGGCACCGTTGTGTATGAGAGTGCATGATCTTGTACATGCAAGTGTAGTAAAGAGCACTGCCAATATGGTTTGGACTAGGTTAAGCTGAATATTTAAAAACATCACTGCCTGGAGGACCAAGGGTGTACCCTCAAAACAATAAAAAAAAATAAAAAAAAAAACTCAAGTTCTTACCTTACAATTAGGTCTGCAATCTAGGAAAGAGGTAAAAATATATTTTTAAAATTCAAGAAAAGAAAAAGGTAAAGTATATAAAACAGTAATTAATGTCTATATGTATATTTTAAATTACAGTTCAAGTCCAGGACCACTGATAGAAATCACTTCTCTCAGGAGCAGCATCAAGAATACTGCATACAGAGACAAGATCAACACTATGACAGTTATCAATGTTAAGAGTTCACATGTGAACACAAAGTGGTATCTCTTTCTGTCTATTGTAGGTAGATGGTCCTACATACCAGCACTTAGTTGAAAGGCCTACAGTTGGGGGAGCAATAGGTTTAATTACAACACACACAAATTCCTGTGTTCTGCATTTTCCTTTAGTCAACTGAAGAGCTATAAACTATTGTAAGGAGTCACCATAAGCACCATTACAATTTTGTGTGGTTACAAAGCTGTTGGTGAAAAGAGCACCCTGCACCCACTCTTATAAACGATTGTGATTCATAACCATATCAATTTGTAAAAGTTTACACAAGAGCTGCCAAAGAGGTTATTAGAACTCTCAGTTCCGCACTTTCTGATATAAATTTTATGTGTGGAGCGTGCACACACACAAACACATACCAGTTGGACAGAACTCCAGAGAATGCACACAGCACACTTCACTATGTTCCGTTCCCATATCACGCAGCAGTTATCCTACAAATATCTGTCCAGCAGGAGTTTATAGGAAGAAAGTTTTTTTTTCCCACTCATCATATGTAATGTGTATAAGAATTAACTACATTGGCCACAATAAGAGCGCCCCAACCTGGTACTGGAGAGTTATGAATGCTACCAACACTTGTAGGGCAAGTGGGAGTAGCATTACAAAAAAAATAAAAATAATTGGTTCTATGTGTGTAATGTAATAAAGCCCAATGGTCACATGAACCCTTTAATTATATTTATGACACAAATCGGTTAGTATTACATTTTCACGTTTACATTCAAATTTTTGCATATTAAAAGGTTATTTCTGGAAAATTACATTTGTCTTTTCAAACCCTTACTGAATTCTATATACAAGCTGCATTATTTTTTATTTATTTAATGCTGTAGTTTTCTACTAGCTGTAAAATCAGTTTTTAACAATTTTTGTTTCATTGACAATTAATGGTTGCCAGAAATGGCTTAGATATGCATAAAGCTATCTTGCTAAAAAAGCAAGTAAAGCTACTGAATAGACAGAGAAGAGAGTAGATTATGACTGTGGACTAAACCTAATTAAACCATATAATCTATTTTTGTGTCCAAACAGACAAGATAAATCTTACAACAGATGTAGGACAGGTGTCCAACTGTTGCATAAAGTGAAATTCATTCAATTTACATATGTACTAGTAAATCTAAAAACACTTAAACAACTTACCATGGTTGATAAAAGCAGCAGGTCCAAGCCACAGTTGGGCGCAGTTTTTCCTTGTAGAATACATGACGCTAAAGTCATTTTCCCCATGACGAAGGAGCATGTTTTCTTCCACCTCAGAAAGCTCTGCGATGCATCCCACAAGAAGTTCAATCTTGTCATTTCGTTTCCTATTGCAAAAGTAATAATGTATCATTTCCTGAAAAAAAATATTTTAAGAACAAAGTCAAATAATTACAAAATATACATACCACTCTTTAGTTGCAACTATTTTGGCTCCATTTTGCTCTGAGGAATATCTATTACAAGGCAAGATTTCAAAGCCACTGCTCGTTGCAAACATTCGCAAGTAGATAAAAACCTGTGTAAAGACAAATCACAACCCATGTGTTGGTTTGAGAAGAAATAATAATATTTAGGAATAATAACAACAAAGTTATTCACTTGAAATCTTGAGTGCAAGAAACATTTATTGGGAGAGAGTGGAAGAGTTACACTCCCTGCATCCTAAGACAGAAAAACTTTGTATCCACATCCACAGCCTAGAAAAACATTTTTTTAAAACCTAGATCCCTATGTTGCAATGACACCAGCATAAAACCGATAAAATCGTTGCACTTTTGAACCTTGATTTCCATTATTAAATAAGCGATCTAAGCACCAGAAAAACTACAGCCCACGATCCCATAATAACCATTTGACATTTACGTTGGTCCCATGTGTGCACGCCGTTCTTTAAGTCTTCACTAAAATCTATACATTTTGTCTATATTTGGATATTATTCAATAACGAAGCGTTAGCTGGTATCCAGAAGAGAGGAAGCCCTGCAAGTGCCTAAGGAGATCTTTGTAAGTTTCAAATTGTTGCGGAGACTGTTTATTTATGGTGGGCCAGCTCCAGTGAATTCTTGGCACCATAACTACTACAGCTGTCTGTATTGGTTATAGTGCTTAGACTGCTCTTTAAGACAATTTAAAGACTTTAATGTGTAACAAAAATGGTTACATTGAGTTATTAAGCATTGATGCAGATTTTATTGTTGGAAGTATATGAATTTTGAGAAGAGCTTTTTTACTTAAAATTAGTAATCTGATACTGCATAAAGTAGCATCATAAAGAACAGGAAATCATTATTTTTTTTGTTAAAAATAAAAATGCATCATAGCACACATACCAAGTTATAATACCATGGAGAGATTTTAAATCTACAAAATAAAATACAAATAAATATATTAATGGCAAATTCACTTTGGGGTTTACACATTAAATAAAGTGTGCACATTTTCTCTCACAGGCACACAATAAAACATCCAACTGAATGCAAAACGCAATTAAAATCCACTTTTTGCTAAATAAATCAAAATGTAAACAGATATATACACACACACACACACACACTCTAAATGTCATATAGTGCACTTTTGGTGAGTAAAGCAAGCATGTTTGCAATGCATTCATATATGTGGAGATCTCTGGAGCATGGTCAGCTGTTACATGGATATACAATCCTATCACTGCATTGTCACAGTATCATGACTCACTTCCTTGTTTAGAGCAGCTGATTAGACTGTATTAGACTGTATTAGACCTGCTTAGTGCATGGAAGAGAATTCTGTTACTGCAAACTAGGATTCCGTTAAAACTCCAGTCGTAACCACCAGAAATCCAGAAAAGTGAAAGGAAAGAAAACGTTAGTTATGTAGCACTGATGGATGACAGGAAAGGCGACGGGACAACTACAAAAGTGGAAAAAAACTTAGTTACAAACTAAAAAGAAGAAAAAAATAAATAAAGAAAAAGAAAAAGGAAAAAGAAAGAAAAGCAAAATAAGTAAGATGGAGGGAACAGGAGTAGAATTACACGAAGCTAAAGGAAAGAAACCGATTACGACCAACATTTTCATTGTCAACGGTTTGTGAAATTCTCTTTTGAAATGGAGCTTAATATATTTAAGCTACCATTTGATTTAACACAAATTGCAGTTTATTCACTTATTAAAACAAGGGCCCTTGTATTCTTCTATTTGTGTGTTGTGTGTGTAACAGAGCTCTCTTATCTGACAATCATATTCATTGTAACAAGTCCCTTTACTTTGGAGAATAAACATTAAAATAGGAAAACATTTCTAAATTATTAACCAAGTTGTAGTCAGGAAGCTTTACTATACTTTGCCCACCGTTCTGCACTCCAAAAGATTAAAACCACAAATTTGTTCTATTACTGAAAGTGAACGTGCATTCTAAATAAACCTACATGCTCCTTGAAAAGTGTTTCCTGCATTTTGTTCTTGTTAAGAAAATAGTGTCGCGCCCAGTCGCCTGATGTCAGATTTCTAAAGGTTTTCTCTAAGTGTTCATTTTTCTTGAAATTTTCAATCACTTCTTTCAGCTCCTCCTGCCTGCCTTTTATTGGACGAAACCTGAAGAATCAAATGACATGGGTTAATTTCAAGAACATTCCTCTTATACTACATGTTGCAAATAGATATGGATTTTTGTTACCAAGATGTACTATCTCAAAGCAGTGTAAGATTGACTCTTACCAATTTTTCAATCTGATAGTCATCAGAAGAGCTGATCCACCAAAACAATGTTTAAAGGGGGCACTAAGCACCAAAACAACTTTAGCCTAATTGAGTGGTTTTGGTGTACAGATAATGCCCCTGCAAACTCAATACTCAATTATCTGCCATTTAGTAGTTAAAGGAACACTATAGTCACCTAAATTACTTTAGCTAAATAAAGCAGTTTTAGTGTATAGATCATTCCCCTGCAATTTCACTGCTCAATTCACTGTCATTTAGGAGTTAAATCACTTTGTTTCTGTTTATGCAGCCCTAGCCACACCTCCCCTGGCTATGATTGACAGAGCCTGCATGAAAAAAAAATGGTTTCACTTTCAAAAAGATGTAATTTACCTTAAATAATGGTATCTCAATCTCTAAATTGAACTTTAAATCACATACACGAGGCTCTTGCAGGGTCTAGCAAGCTATTAACATAGCAGGGGATAAGAAAATCTTAATTAAACAGAACTTGCAATAAGGAAAGCTTAAATAGGGCTCTCTTTACAGGAAGTGTTTATGGAAGGCTGTGCAAGTCACATGCAGGGAGGTGTGACTAGGATTAATAAACAAAGGGATTTAACTCCTAAATGGCAGAGGATTGAGCAGTGAGGCTGCAGGGGCATGTTCTATACACCAAAACTGCTTCATTAAGCTAAAGTTGTTCAGGTGACTATAGTGTCCCTTTAAATGGAACAATTTGGTCAGAATTCAGAACAAATCAGTGCAAATTTAATGCAATTGGTGGGTTTTGACCACATTAATATGCTGCATTTTCACATGCTCAAATCTTTATAATTTTTGCCAAAGGGTGCTTTACTGATGTAGGGCCACCCTTACATATAGTATATCCTAACAAAGACTTCAGGCACTCGCTGGGCTCACCATTTAAAGGGACACTATAGTCACCAGAACAACTATAGCTTAATGCAATTGGTATGGTATGTCCCTGCAGGCATTTTCATGTAAACATTGCCGTTTACATTATTGCCTAGGAATACCTCCAGTGGCACTTAGACGGCCACTAAAGGTGCTTTCAGGGTCAGTGCTGCACGAATTCAGCGTCTCCACACCCTGCATGAAGACACTGAACATTCTCCATCAATGCATCTCTATAAGGAGATGCTAACTGACCAGCGCATCGTATTACTGCGAGAGCGCATTAGCCTCCCAATGCTTTCCCATGGGAAAGCATTGAATTGGCTGAGATCATCCATTCTGATGATCTCAGCCAAGTAGGAGCATCTGGGGCGGTGTCAACGCCAGCGTATTTAACCCCTTGAGGTAAGAGTGATTCTTGGGCTTCCAGACACCACAACAACTTCATTTAGATAAGTTTTTATGAAGCCTAAACTATTCCTTTAAAGTTACATTAAAGAGCATGAGATCATTTCTAAAGTAAACACATTGTACAATAATAGCCATTTCAAAATGAATTATTTTTCATATGGCGACTGTACAAAATGCAGCCAGGGAAAAAGCGGTGCATGGGCTGCATAAAAAAAAAAGTGATTTAACCCCTACACGGCAGACAATTGAGCAGTAGGGGAATGATCTATAAAACAAAACTGATTCATTAAAGGACCACTAAAGTCACCCAGGGCACTTTATCTCCATCAAGTGGCTTAGGTGCAAAGGTACATTAGTTTATTTTTTTGTGTGTTTGTTTTGTAAGAAACTGCAATGTTCACATTAAAGGGTTAATACTGACAGCCACTAGAAGCGCTTCCGCAGCACTGACCAAGTAAAACGGTCACGTGATGTGGCCTTCCCCATAGAAAAGCACAGATTCAATGCTTTCTTATAGGGAAGCTTGGATGTCCAAACAACGCTCATGTGCATCAAGTCCCCAATGCTCCTCTGGCACTGAATTGGAACATAATTAAAATACTACGGACGTTTAGCAAAAAATCTTTTGAATCCTACAATAATTACCTGGTATTCATCTTGTGTGTCTGAAACCCTAAGTATGGATCCAACACCAAGCTGGTTGCAAGGTCATCGTTTTCACACAGTTCCTTGGCAGACATTCCTGAAGAAGGTACATAGCGACTCTGAGTCTCAAACACAGCAGTACTTCCGCTACCTATCATAATTGGAGATTAAATGATAAAACACAAGTTAATAGACAAAAAAAAAAAAACACAAATTAAAAGTTTCGGGAAACATTAATATTAACACCATACAGTGTAACTAGCCATTTTTCTCTTGAACAACAATTCATTGAGACAATGACGTAATAAAGCAGCTTTCATGGCTCTGGCTTCGTAGAACCTATAGAATCTCTCTAGGAGTACACAACACATACTTACACCTACTTGATCTTCGGTCTGGAACATGTTTGCTGCTTCTTAAATTTTCTCTTCCTGAATTGTGATGTTTTGAATGACTCTGCTGGTGCTCAGAAGAATGCCTGCTTCCGTGTCGTCTTCCATTCACTACCATGTTCTTGGATTCGCCCAACCACTTCATGCCAACATACAAACTGACCCAGTTGCATTTAGTCGCCCTCTAAATAGGTCCTGAGAAACAGGTCAAGAAGTATGGATGTACCTGCATTGAATATAAGGAAATTGTTGGGAAATTTAACAATAAATTAGACAATTACAAAATGTTACAGGAACAATAGGTTGATTAGATAGTAAGCATGTTTGAACAGGGTTCTAAAGTACGTCATTATCAAGAGAGTTTGTTTCATATAGCATAAAAAGTGACTCTAAAATGTCAAGAATAATATTTAATAAATGCGTGAAATCACATTGAAACAGTAAGGGTAATCATGCTTACGTAACTTAATAGCAACATAGTGGATTATACTAGTTTTTATAGGAAACATGGAACACCGAAATAAAATGTTAGATTTTTAAAGGCTTGTACTTCAAACACACTCTAATCAATGGTTGCTCCTCTTTCTTTTCCATTAGTTATAATGTGAAGGCTGATTGAGTTTGTGCCACAAAACACTTCAAATCTCAAAAAACATATATGTTCTCTGCCACCTAGTGGCCTCTTCGTACTTGCAATGTAAATCATGTATCATTTTTAAAATATTGCACAAAAGAGGTCTAATAGCAACCGGCAAACAAAGTTTAGGTCAAAAGAGACAATTTAGATTGGGGGGGGCGGGGAGGGAAATAAAAAAAGTATTTTATATATTAAAAAAAAAAATTTTTTTTTTTTCAAACCACTGTTAGTTTGGTATACATTTTCTAGGTCAAGTAAAAACTCAAACTGAGGATATAATTTGTCTGTTGAAGACAAGTTTTTCACATACGAATCACTTTTCAAATGTATGTTAATTTATTGTTCTAGTCACATTCAAGAGTAATAGTATATTATAGCAGTTTGCTTTCATAAAATATATACAAACAGCATCTTTAAAGCCATTCCAGCTCTCACCACTAGGAAGCTGAACATGCACAACCTCCTTGTCTGTGTTGTAGACAAGAGTGAAGGGGAAAAAAAAAAAAAGAGAGAGAGAGAGAGAGAAGGTTCCACCTCCGTGTGCGTCAGCCAATCAGACAGACCATTACAAAGAGGATTTAAATGTCCTTAAACTACACCCAGATGTGCACAAATGCCGGCTTCTCACATTTACTGCACATATATTGCTATGAGTATTCAAAGGAACTTTACATACATTATTTAACAATGTCTTATAAATGTACAGTGATTATAACAAATTGCTGTAATCTAAGGGACTGGAAATGATTGCTTCAGTGCCCTAACTATGCTCAACTTGTAAAATGACTTCAGATGGTCTCCATTCTACAGATTTACAAATACATTTAGTTGAAATATTGAATGCAGTGGAAATAATATTTTTGCCTTAGCACAGATTCAATGTAAAACGATTAACTAGAAGACATTTGTCAAGATTAAATGGATTGTAGAAATCTAAAATGGCAGCTCTTTACATGGGATGTGTAGTGTTAACCCTTGGAATGCCAAATCTGTAATTTGATATCACTTTGGCGTTGACAAATATGTGTGATATTTAAAACATAAAATAAGTTATTAGTGGCCTTGTTTTACGTGCCTTTTGAAAACAGAAACAAGTGTAAGATCTCATTTTATGTACTATTCTCTAGTTTATTGAAAAGTGAATAATGGGAAATAATTACAATTAACAATGTGTACCAAGTATAATGTACTTTTATCGGATGAACCTTAAAAAAAGGGGGGTGTGGGTTACATCAAATACAGTAGCTTTATGTTCACATGAGCGTTTTTTGCATAATTATTATTAGTTTGGATCTAAGGTTAGCAAGTAAAGAAAGCGTAGGTATATCTGATGTAATCTGTTAAATTAAGTCATATACAATATATATATATATATATATATATATATATATATATATATATATATATATATATATATATATACACACACACACACACGTCTTTAATTTAAGTAAAGTTTAAAAGAACCGATACCAAAGAGTTTGCAAGTATGGGACATTTAAATGGCATGGTAATAGGGATCAAACTTCCTTGTAAAGAGGGTACTTAGGACATTTAAAATAACCACAAAATAGATAAAGAAGTCTGAGCTTTAACAATAATGCAATGATGCATTTGTGAAGCAGAGGACCTGCATTCATGGTGGGGACATTTAAAGCTGGACAGGCAGCCCTGGACTGTTTACAAACAGATCAGATATCAAGACAGCAATCACCCCTTGGATGTAGGGTGAGGCCTGGATCCCATCATAGAGCAGGATACAGGGGTGGGGGAAACAAGGCCTGATCCAGGGGCCACATGGAAAAAATACAACAAATCAATATGATCTATTTAAAAAAACAAACACACACTTTTAATCACCATAAGGGGACAATCACATTGCACAATACCCTAGTGTTGTGTGAGAAGGGGGTTACTTTTGTTTAAAAAAAAATAAAAAAAAAGTCATAATTGGAAGAATAAAAATACATGAACACTAAGCACACAACAAAACAGAGGAAAATACACATGTTAAATAATAATATTAAATAGTACCTTGTGTTGAAGGCTGTTTGTTGGGCCACCTCTCCCTTCAGACGGGTCCAGGAAGCCGTAGAACTGCCTACAATTATTTAAAAAAAAAAAAAAAAAAATGAGAGAGACGAGTTTTAATTAAAAAAAAATAATTATATATTTTAGTTTCGACATTCACATGGCGAGCACCCGAGTGGGATTTAATGGCAGTAGGGGGGGGTGTAAACACGAGGATACGGCGGAAAGGGTTAATACCTCAAGTGATGAATCGAGCTTTTTAAAGGATATTATTTATATAAATATATATATATCGGTGGGGAAACATTAACATTCAAGATGGCGGCGGGGCCGAGGCCGAAGCACCGCTATCATGGAAAATAGTCCCGTTAACGATGTGTCCTTCCGCCATGGCCGCCCGATCGCGGCATCTAAGGGCTGCGGTAATTAAGACGGCGGCAAGCCGGCGGCTACGTCAGGGTGGTTGGTTGTTACCGTGGTTTTGGTGTGGGTATAGTCCGAGGGAGCCGTTGCTGTTTGCCGGGCGCTGGCCGCTTCCGCCTGGCCCGGGAGTGCGGCTGATTTGCCGTGTCTGAGGCGGAGAGCGCGGATGGATCCGCGATGTAGAACCGGCCGTGGAGATTGAGCGAGGCTCCCACCCACAGTGATTCACAATGAGAGCAGTACACAACACAGTGTGCAATGCTAGTACATTACACCGAGCACAATGCTGTGAGGGACACACAACACGAACCAGGGCGTGACACCAGCAGCATAGCTGTGTGTTTTTACATGGGATGTAGGCAATCCTTCTCCACTGTGGGAAGTACACAAAGCTGTGAAAACAAAAAAAATGTTTCATACACCATTATGGCTAGTACACCCTAAAACTGTATCATGCACTTAGGTAGCATCGCCACCAGTACACTAGTGTTGTATTGGTACACTAGAATCACTACTGGTACACTAGTATTGCTACTGTACACTAGAATCACTACTGGTACACTAGTATTGCTACTATTGCTACTGTACACTAGTATTGTTTTGGTACACTAGAATCACTACTGGTACACTAGTATTGTTTTGGTACACTAGAATCACTACTGGTACACTAGTATTGCTGCTGTACACTTGTATCACTAATGGTAAATGTGTCAGAACCACTGTGTTCGTGGATTTCCCCTCTTTTTCACATGTATTTTCCCTGTATTTTCGTTTCTTAGGCCCGATCCCTGTTTGGGAGCGCTCTTACAAAGGGGATTCATTCACCTCCAGAACGGGGACCACCACAATACCTCATTTAGAATGTTAGTATAGAATGTTCACACCTCCCAAGCACCTTGCAACATAATTGTTGAAACCACAAGGGAAACAATTAATGAGATCTTCCCTGGGTGGCAGCCATTTGTACAGTCGTTGATTGTTTCCCGAGCAAGGGCCTCCCGGTGCCCCATTAGAACGTTCACACCAATTAATCAGAACGCTTGCACCCGCAACAAAGTCATTAATGAGTGCTCCCCTGGGGGCCACCATTCGTACAGACGAACGCCATCCAGGGGGAGCATTTGTACCCCGAAAGGAGACGCTTCCCTTGTCTAGGTTTCACACCAGGACCAGGACCTCGCAAACGGAGACTAGTCGATTGAGGGACCGAGGCGAGGATCCCTGAGATTGACTGGGGCACTGGCAAGTTTTGGTAGACTCTCATGAGCCCAAGGGGCAAAGAGACCAGCTATTTTTCCACGGGCAGGCTTTTCTGTGCCTGGGTAACAAAGGGATGGTCCCTTTTTCCCACGCTTAGACTCTCTGGCACAGAGGCTCTTGGGAAGAAGACCCCTGGCGGTTGGTGTGGCAAACCCCAGGGATTTAGTGGTGGGCTTTGGGGACAGGGAGGATTGTGGGATGTGTCTTCATAAGTGTGTGTGTTCCACCCCTTGCACAGGATATGCATAAAAGCCGTGTGTGGCCAATAAAATTGTGTTGTACCTCCAGGACTGTGTGTCGTACGGATACTGGGGGGAAATGGGTACCTTTACACTCTGAGTGGTTCCTGAGTGGCTGAAGGCAAGGAATTAGCGGAGGTAACTGGTCGGGTTACCCGTGGTCCACTACAACTGGTGACAAGGGGTGGGATGAGTACTTCCCAGCAACAAGGAACCTGCGTTTGGTAGTCCGGCTGTCCATGGACTACACAAAACTAAAGAGACACACACTACAAGACCTGCTAGAGGCCAGAGGGCAATCAGCCAGCAACCGACTCAAGGCTGACCTGATTGCCGCCCTCATGGAAGACAATCTGCGAAGCGGAAGGGGCACTGCACCAACCCCGGAGGGTGAGGAGGATGCCTTCGTCAAGGAACTGGCCCATCGCCTGGCCTTTTACCCAGAAAGCCCACCCGTGGAGATCCTGGCCAGGACCATCTCAGAGGTCCAAACCTACATCCTGGCACAGGCAGGGTGGGCCATGGAGGTGACCCCAGCAAGTATGACACCCGCCGACCCAAAGCCCAAGGTGCCCCACACTGCATTCAAGACATTCAATGAAGCCAGAGAAGACATCGATGAGTTCCTCCAAGACTTCCAGAGGCTCTGCATCCTGTACGAGATTGCACCCTTGGACAAGGTCCCCCTACTTGCCGGGAAGCTAACCGGCAAGCCTGCCGATGTCTATCGAGCGCTGCCCGAAGAGGGGCTGAGAGACTACTACCTGGTAAAGAAGGTCCTTCTGGCCAGGTATGTGGTAACTCCCGAGGCATACCGCAGTAAGTTCCAGGAATCCAAAAGGGGGAACCAAGATTCCCATGCCGAGTGGGCTTGCCGCCTGATCCGGGCCGCCAAAAACTGGTTGAACTCCCAAGACGCCAAATCCCCCAAAGCCATTGTCCAGTTGTTCCTGTTGGAACACTTCTATAGCTATCTCTCTCCCAAGGTACAAGAGTGGGTAAGAGACCTGCAGCCCAAGACCCTCACCAAGGCCGCCCAGCTGGCCGACGAGTACCTTGATGCTCGCCGACCATCACGTACAGCGCCTGTTTCCAGCTACCAACCCCCCAGTCTGGGTAGCCAGGGGAGCTGTCTAACATCTACCCACTGCCCACGTTTACCTTGAAGAGAGTAGAAGTCGGGCTCAAGACAGAGTTACCAGCAGAGTTGCTCCTCGGCAACGACCTGGGCCACCTCACCTCCTCGTATGTGCACCCTGGAAGAGACCTACCCAGTGATGATCTGGCAACAAGCCCGCACCACCCAGAATGTCTCATACTCTGCGGTTCAGGTAGGCACACATACCCGTCCCCGTGCCCCAGCTGCCCATAGTCGTCCCCTGTCCCCGGACCTCCATGCTCGTCCCATTGCCCAGCCTCCCATGAACCTCCCTGCCCCCGGTCCCCTTGCCCTGGGATATCCCTGCTGAATTCGCTAGGGAATTGGTCTCCAATTCTTCCCTCAAAACCTATAGGAGTCGGGCAGAGGCGGCTCTCTAATTAGGCGGTTTAGGCGGCCGCCTAAGGCCTCGCGCTGGCTGGGGCCTCGCGGCCGCCTAAACCGCCTGTTGGCAGAGTGTGTCAGGTCCTCGGTCAGTGACCGAGGACCTGACACCAGGAGGGAGCCCGGCGGCTTGCCCGGTATGCCGCTGGGTGCGAGGCCCCTCCTGGCTGCCCGGCCAGCCACCGCAGACACCGGTCTGCAGCTCCGCAGTGAGCAGAGCTGCAGACCATGTGTCTCGCGAGAACCGGCCAATCAGAGCGTTGCCGCGGGTTATCACGGCAACGCTCTGACATCTCGCGAGATTACATGGTCTGCAGCTCTGCAGAGCTGCAGACCAGGAGCAATGGCCACCGGACCACCAGGGAGACCACTGGACCACCAGGGAAATTAAGGTAGGCTCTCTGTCACCCCCCTCAGCCTCACCCTCCCACCACCCTCAGCCTCACAACCCCCAGCCACCCTCAGCCTCACAACCCCCAGCCACCCTCAGCCTCACAACCCCCAGCCACCCTCAGCCTCACTACCCCCAGCCACCCTCAGCCTCACTACCCCCAACCACCCTCAGCCTCACTACCCCCAACCACCCTCAGCCTCACTACCCCCAACCACCCTCAGCCTCACTACCCCCAGCCACCCTCAGCCTCACAACCCCCAGCCACCCTCAGCCTCACAACCCCCAGCCACCCTCAGCCTCACTACCCCCAGCCACCCTCAGCCTCACTACCCCCAGCCACCCTCAGCCTCACTACCCCCAGCCACCCTCAGCCTCACTACCCCAACCACCCTCAGCCTCACCACCCTCAGCCTCACTACCCCCAGCCACCCTCAGCCTCACCACCCCCAGCCACCCTCAGCCTCACCACCCCCAGCCACCCTCACCACCCCCAACCACCCCCAGCCACCCTCAGCCTCGCCACCCTTAGCCTCACTACCCCAAGCCACCCTCAGCCTCACTACCCCAAGCCACCCTCAGCCTCACCACCCCCAGCCACCCTCAGCCTCACTACCCCCAGCCACCCTCAGCCTCACTACCCCCAGCCACCCTCAGCCTCACTACCCCCAGCCATCCTCAGCCTCACTACCCCCAGCCATCCTCAGCCTCACCACCCTCAGCCTCACTACCCCAGCCTCACTACCCCCAACCACCCTCAGCCTCACTACCCCCAACCACCCTCAGCCTCACTACCCCCAACCACCCTCAGCCTCACTACCCCCAACCACCCTCAGCCTCACTACCCCAAGCCACCCTCAGCCTCACTACCCCAAGCCACCCTCAGCCTCACTACCCCCAGCCACCCTCAGCCTCACTACCCCCAGCCACCCTCAGCCTCACTACCCCCAGCCACCCTCAGCCTCACTACCCCCAGCCACCCTCAGCCTCACTACCCCCAGCCACCTTCAGCCTCACTACCCCCAGCCACCCTCAGCCTCACTACCCCCAGCCACCCTCAGCCTCACTACCCCCAGCCACCCTCAGCCTCACTACCCCCAGCCACCCTCAGCCTCACCACCCTCAGCCTCTCTACCCCAGCCTCACTACCCCAACCACCCTCAGCCTCACTACCCCCAACCACCCTCAGCCTCACTACCCCAAGCCACCCTCAGCCTCACTACCCCAAGCCACCCTCAGCCTCACTACCCCAAGCCACCCTCAGCCTCACTACCCCAAGCCACCCTCAGCCTCACTACCCCAAGCCACCCTCAGCCTCACTACCCCCAGCCACCCTCAGCCTCACTACCCCCAGCCACCCTCAGCCTCACTACCCCCAGCCACCCTCAGCCTCACTACCCCCAGCCACCCTCAGCCTCACTACCCCCAGCCACCCTCAGCCTCACTACCCCCAGCCACCCTCAGCCTCACTACCCCCAGCCACCCTCAGCCTCACTACCCCCAGCCACCCTCAGCCTCACTACCCCCAGCCACCCTCAGCCTCACTACCCCCAGCCACCCTCAGCCTCACTACCCCCAGCCACCCTCAGCCTCACCACCCCCAACCACCCTCAGCCTCACCACCCCCAACCACCCTCAGCCTCACTACCCCAACCACCCTCAGCCTCACTACTTCAACCACCCTCAGCCTCACTACTTCAACCACCCTCAGCCTCACCACCCCAACCACCCTCAGCCTCACTACCCCCAACCACCCTCAGCCTCACTACCCCCAACCACCCTCAGCCTCACTACCCCCAACCACCCTCAGCCTCACTACCCCCAACCACCCTCAGCCTCACTACCCCCAACCACCCTCAGCCTCACTACCCCCAACCACCCTCAGCCTCACTACCCCCAGCCACCCTCAGTCTCACCCCCCACAACCACCCTCAGCCTCACTACCCCCAACCACCCTCAGCCTCACTACCCCCAGCCACCCTCAGTCTCACCCCCCACCACCCTCAGCATCACTACCCCCTCACCACTCTCAGCCTCACTACCCCCCACCACTCTTGGCATCACTACCCCCCACATCAGCCTCACTACCCCCTCACCACCCTCAGCCTCACCACCCCCACCACTCTCAGCCTCACCCTCACTACCCCCACACCACCCTCAACCACCCTCAGCCTCACTACCCCCACACCCTCAGCATCACCACCCCCAACCACCCTCAGCCTCACCACCACCCTCAGCTTCATCACCCTCAGCATCACCACCCACCCTCAGCCTCACCACCCCCCCCACCACCCTCAGCCTCACCACCCCCCCACCACCCTCAGCCTCACCACCACCCCACCACCCTCAGCCTCACCACCCCCCCACCACCCTCAGCATCACCCCACCACCCTCAGCCTCACCACCACCACCATCACCCTCAGTATCAACTCTCACCACCCTCAGCCTCACCACTCCCACCACCCTCAGCCTCACCATCCCCCACCACCACCCTCAGACTCCCCACCCCACCACCACCCTCAGCTCACCGTCCCCCACCACCCTCCGCATCAACCCCACTCCTTCTCACATCCCCCCCCATGACATCACCCCTCCTCCTTCTCACATCACCCATCCTCCTTCTCACATCACCCATCCTCCTTCTCACATCACCCATCCTCCTTCTCACATCACCCATCCTCCTTCTCACATCACCCATCCTCCTTCTCACATCACCCATCTCCTTCTCACATCACCCCCCTCCTTCTCACATCACCCCCCCTCCTTCTCACACCATCCCCCCTCCTTCTCACACCATCCCCCCTCCTTCTCACATCACCCCCCCCTATGACATCACCCCTCCTCCTTCTCACATCACCCATCCTCCTTCTCACATCACCCATCCTCCTTCTCACATCACCCATCCTCCTTCTCACATCACCCATCCTCCTTCTCACATCACCCATCCTCCTTCTCACATCACCCATCCTCCTTCTCACATCACCCATCCTCCTTCTCACATCACCCCCCTCCTTCTCACATCACCCCCCTCCTTCTCACATCACCCCCCCTCCTTCTCACATCACCCCCCCTCCTTCTCACATCACCCCATCTCCTTCTCACATCACCCCATCTCCTTCTCACATCACCCCATCTCCTTCTCACATCACCCCATCTCCTTCTCACATCACCCATCTCCTTCTCACATCACCCCATCTCCTTCTCACATCACCCCATCTCCTTCTCACATCACCCCATCTCCTTCTCACATCACCCCCCCTCACTCTCACATCACCCCCCCTCACTCTCACATCACCCCCCCTCACTCTCACATCACCCCCCCTCACTCTCACATCACCCCCCAACTCTCACATCACCCCCCTCACTCTCACATTACCATCCCCCCTCTCACATCACCCCCCACACATCACCTCCCTGTCACCATCACCCCCTCTCACCATCACCTGCCTCTCCTTCTCACCATCACCCCCCCATACACACAACACACTTCAAGCAGCTACCCCAAACACATAGGGTCTCAGACAAAAACGCAAAAATGCTCACAGAGACATACATTCACACACAAGGATACTCTGTCAGACACACTCTCAGGCAAATACACAGGTAAACTTTTTTGTTAGTGGGGCCTCATGTTTGAGTTTCGCCTAAGGCCTCATAAAGTCTAGAGCCGCCTCTGGAGTCGGGTGTCCACTAGTCCAGAGGGGGAGAGGTGAGAACAGTTTATTTGGGAGTGTGGGTTATAATATTCCTTAGTGGTAAAAGTAGGCAAAGGAACTGCCCCTACTACCACCAAGCAGCTGGTAGTGCCCAAGAAATACCGCAAGGAGCTATTGAAGATAGCTCATGACATTCCCCTGGCAGGGCATTTGGGAGTGAGTCGTACTAAACATCAACTGACCCAAAGCTTCAGTGTGTATCAGGGATCCTTAGGATAGATAGCAATCCATATCTGCCAAGTGACCCTATGTAGGGGGAACAGTCCCTATTCTGCTCTGTCAGTGTGTATCAGGGATCCTTAGGATAGGTGTCAATCCATATCGGCCAAGTGACCCTATGTAGGGGGAACAGTCCCTATTCTGCTCTGTGTCAGTGTTTGGGGGGAGTATCTGCAGTAATAAAGAGTGTCTGGAGGGAGTATCTGCAGTAACACAGGGTGTCTGGAGGGAGTATCTGCAGTAACACAGGATGTCTGGAGGGAGTATCTGCAGTAACACAGGGTGTCTGGAGGGAGTATCTGCAGTAACACAGAGTGTCTGGGGGGAGTATCTGCAGTAATACAGAGTGTCTGGGGGGAGTATCTGCAGTAATACAGAGTGTCTGGGGGGGAGTATCTGCAGTAATACAGAGTGTCTGGGGGGAGTATCTGCAGTAATACAGAGTGTCTGGGGGGAGTATCTGCAGTAATACAGAGTGTCTGGGGGGAGCATCTGCAGTAATGCAGAGTGTCTGGGGGGAATATCTGCTTGTAACATTTATATGCACTAAAAAAAAATGGTTGCAGCTTCCGAATGAATCTAAAATGGATGCTGTCCAGTAGGTGGGAGGGTCTGCTAGGGAGGGTGTGCTGCTGATTGGCTGGAATGTGTCTGCTGACTGTGAGGTACAGGGTCAAAGTTTACTCAATGATAAAGAATAGGGGGCGGACCGAACATCGCATGTGTCCGCCCGCGTGGGCAAACGCGAACATGCTATGTTCGCCAGGAACTATTCGCCTGCGAACCGTTCGGGACATCACTAGTGAATTGTGACAAATCTAAAATGAATTTGAAACGTAGAACTAAACGTTTAGCTTTTTTGGAGAGATTTTCCAATTTGGTTATACTAAAATATTAATGTCACTTTGAATACCCAGTCATTCACACTTTAGTAAATACACCAGGCTTATGTACAAAGAGCTGTACAATGCAGAAGAGTCAAATTACAAGTGGCTTCCCCATTGTGTACTTAAATGCATAGATAATACCGGGTTAGATCTGTATGAGTCTCAGTGTCAGTAACAGACTTCAGCCTGTTTCTTGACTGCGGCCAAAATGTAGACAAAAAGTGCTGATTTGTAACGTATTAAAATCAACTATAGTCACAACTTGGCCATTGTAACCTAAATTTAGCAATTTGTTTTTCAGTTGACTGTGATTCTGAAATAAAAAGCATTATAATACACAAACTGAGAGCTATTGCATAATTTGAAGGAGACACCAGACATAATAATAATAATACACACTAAGCATCAACCATACATAAATGTAGCACAAACTCAGCTGTGATTTCATACTTTTATAACACATATAATGGCACATGTAGAACTTGAAAAGCAAGGAGTGGCTTCATATAAAATAAAAATGTAAATAGATTCAGTGGAAAATAACAGGTGTGACTAAACAACATGCAATGTAAAGCATGTTTAACAATAAAATAAGGATAATTAGCAAGATAAAATAAGAAATAAGATCCTACACCATATACATTTAAAACATCACCATCAAAAATAAAAGTTGTAAATGTAAATATAGCACTGCAGTAATTTTGCATTGAGAATAAGATAATGACATTGCACACTCATTAATATCAATGTTATTTGGTAGAACTAACTATTTGGTAGAACATTGCTAATGAGGGAGGTTATGGTAATGTTAAAATTAGTTTTTTTTTGTTTTTTGTTTTTTCTCTAACAAAAAGGCTCAGATTTAAAGGAACATTATAGTCACCTAAATTACTTTAGCTAAATAAAGCAGTTTTAGTGTATAGATCATTCCCCTGCAATTTCACTGCTCAATTCACTGTCATTTAGGAGTTAAATCACTTTGTTTCTGTCTATGCAGCCCTAGCCACACCTCCCCTGGCTATGATTGACAGAGCCTGCATGAAAAAAAAACTGGTTTCACTTTCAAACAGATGTAATTTACCTTAAATAATTTTATCTCAATCTCTAAATTGAACTTTAATCACATACAGGAGGCTCTTGCAGGGTCTAGCCTAAATAGGGCTCTCTTTACAGGAAGTGTTTATGGAAGGCTGTGCAAGTCACATGCAGGGAGGTGTGACTAGGGTTCATAAACAAAGGGATTTAACTCCTAAATGGCAGAGGATTGAGCAGTGAGGCTGCAGGGGCATGTTCTATACACCAAAACTGCTTCATTAAGCTAAACTTGTTCAGGTGACTATAGTGTCCCCTTAATATAAGTCTAAAATAATAAATAACCTCTTATTAGCTGTTTCCTGGTAATAAGGAGATATGTCAAAGGGAATTACTTTTCTGAATACTTTAGATTAAAAGGAATGCTGTAATATATAACTTCAACATTTAAATATGTTAAAAATAAATGTGTAATTTTCATTATAAGTATAATACAAGATCTTATTTCAAGATATGTAATACGATAACCGTGCCTTCTTTTGTACCCTCCCCTTTTTTTCAACAGATGAGGTAGAAGGATAAGGTAAGGTTAATTTAGTAATTCAGTTATGGTCTGGGGGTCTGCGGTTTCAGTGGTAGTTAGCGTTAAAGGGTACCTGCCTTCCAACTGCTGTGGAGTTCAGTGAGGTGAAGTCTAACCCCAATCCCACCTAATCCTAACTACTCTACACTGACATCATCAGACTATAGCAGGGGTAGTCAACTCGGCACTTGGGGTGTTGTGGACTACATATCCCCTGATGCTTTGTCAGCGTTTTTAAAGATGTAGTCCACAACATCTGTAGTGCCGAAGGCTGCCTACCCCTGGACTATAGTGTTGTCTTTTTACTATGGTGGCATTATAGCATGACATATGACTCTTAATCACAAGGATTTTATAATGGACATTTAAAAGATGGCATTTATTTTTTTCTTAAATATTTCGTTTTTATTGCACGGTGGTCACATATCACTGTATCATATCATTGTACAGGCAAATCTGTAGTCGTCACACAGGTTAAACATCAATTAACATACTAATTCTTCTTGACCTCTCAGCGGCCTTTGACACCGTTGATCATGCTCTCCTTCTTCAAACTCTTCAATCGCTTGGTCTCTGTGACTCTGTCCTCTCGTGGTTTTCCTCTTATCTCTCCCAACGCTCATTCAGTGTCTCCTTTTCTAATGATACCTCCTCCCCTCGCCCTGTCTCGGTTGGAGTCCCCCAAGGCTCCGTCCTTGGTCCCCTTCTATTTTCTCTTTATACTGCCTCTCTTGGCAAACTTATTACCTCTTTTGGATTCCACTACCACCTGTACGCTGATGACACCCAGCTATATCTCTCCTCCCCGGACCTCTCCCCTGCCGTCCTGCAACGTGTCACTGCTTGCCTTTCTTCCATCTCTGACTGGATGTCCTCCCGCTTTCTGAAACTCAATCTCTCAAAAACTGAGCTCCTTGTCTTTCCTCCTCCTAATACTGATCCTCCTCTTTCGCTCTCCCTTCAAGTTTGTGGTACCAACATCAGTCCATCCTTGCAAGTGCGCTGTCTTGGCGTCATACTTGACTCTGGTCTCACCTTTGAGCCTCACATCCAGCATGTTGCCAAATCCTGTAGATTCCATCTTAAAAACATAGCCCGCATCCGCCCCTTTCTTGCACCAGATACCACCAAGGAGCTTGTCCATGCTCTCGTAATTTCCCGCATGTAACCCTCTCCTGATTGGTCTTCCCAAAAGCCGTACTGCACCCCTACAGTCCGTAATGAACGCTGCTGCTAGACTAATTTTCATCTCTAGTCGTTTCTCTCACACCTCACCCCTCTGCCAGTCCTTACATTGGCTTCCTGTATGCTATAGGAGTCAATTCAAGGTACTAACTCACACCTATAAAGCACTGAACAACTCTAGCCCCTCATATCTCCTCACAGATCCATAGGTATGTCCCTTCTCGGTCTCTCCGCTCTGCCCGTGACCACCTCCACTCGTACGGCCAACTCACGCTTGCAGGACTTCTCGCGGGAGGCTCCCTTCCTATGGAATAGCCTGCCTACCGCCATCAGACTCTCCCCTAGTCTTGCATCTTTTAAGAAGTGCCTTAAAACCCATCTCTTTAGGAAAGCTTATGGCCTCCAAGACTAACTAATACCTCACATACCTGTCTCTTGCCCTCTCCTAAAGGGCAGTCCACCTTATTTGATTGCAAATTCCTGTCCTAATGTGTTTTACACCCCACCTCCTATAGAATGTAAGCTCGATCGAGCAGAGTCCTCTTCAACCTATTGTTCCTGTAAGTTTATTTGTAATTGTCCTATTTATAGTTAAATCCCCTCTCATAATATTGTAAAGCGCTACGGAATCTGTTGGCGCTATATAAATTGCAATAATAATAATAATAATTAACATACAGGTAAAGTAAAGGTTTTTAGGAAAACGTATGTGTGAAAACCATGACAACTCACAAGATGCTGCGACACCTGTGGTCAACCAGTGTTCACAGACAAGTAGGAGCATGCTCCTGATTGTTATTTCTCCTGTATGTGGGTCACCAGCTATTGGTCGGTGACTATGGAGCCTAAAATTTAGTTACCTGTCATAGTCACGTGAGTTAGTCAAACCATGCATTTTTCTGTTAATGGGAAGGTAGTGGTACAAAGGACCAATTCGGTAGAACGTAGGTTAGAAAATGTGTGCAACGTGGCTACCGAGGGATCTCACACAACTCTACCCGATTAACTTTCCCCCCCTACTCGCGAATATCCAAAAGGACCTCCTACGTTGGTCCCCAATGTACCTCACCTGGTTCGGCCGCATACAAGCCCTGAAAATGAATGTCCTCCCCAGACTATTATACCTATTCACGACATTACCTGTCGCGATTCCTCAATCGTTTTTCCGTACACTGGCCAGAGACATCCGTAACTTTGTATGGAACCGCTCCGCTTCCCGCATTCGCAGAACCACCCTGGAACGCCCAAAGTCAGCAGGGGGAGCCGGATTACCTTCCGTGCAACGATACTACCAGGCCACACATCTACAAAGGGTGGTGGACTGGCACGCGAACACAGGTGCCAGGAGATGGGTGTCCATGGAGGTACAGCAGTCCCGCGGTACGATCCCTGCTAGACTCTGGCTTGGCTCCCTTACATATTCAGAGCTTCGACTCCAAAATCCCCTCATAGATGCCACCCTTAGGGTATGGTGCTCACTACGCTTCGCTCTACGCTCTTTGCAATCTGATGTTTGTTTCCCCCGCTCCTCCCCTTCCTTTCCTTTTTTCTGTATCCTTCCCTTACTTGAAAAATCTTTCATAAATAAAGAATGTCTAAAAAAAAAAAAAAAAAGAAAATGTGTGCTGGAACATAGCATCACTTATAAAAAAATAAATAAAAGGAATAGGGGAACACAGAGAATGAGATACTTGCTCTATCAAAGTTTGTTTACATTAGTCAGAATACAGACTCGGTATCTATCGACATCATCAACAATCAATTACTTAGGGATTTTGTTGGGCTGGTGTCCTCTCCTTGGTTAGGATGTAGGGAGGCGACAGGTTAAAACTCTACGGCTCCTTCAGGCAAGCAGGGAACGCTTTAATTCCATTTAGACCATGTTCAGTCATACATCTCCATAGTACCAGAGATGGTGTGCGCTATCCTTTGTTGTGTGCGACTTATTTTGTCAATTACTAATGCTAACTGTTGTCTCTTAGTCGATTTCCATATACAGGTCTTTGTTGCTAGCGTAATGTGGATGATCAATGCTGCTTCATATTTTGGAATTGTTTGTGGTATCAGGTGAGGTGGGTAGTTCTCCGTTAGGAGAGGTAGGGGTTTTCCTATGCTTTTTTAAAACAGGGCTTGAATTTGTCGCCAGAAGGCAGTAGGTTCCGGACAGTGCCAGAATATATGACTCAAAGTGACTATATGTTTGCAGCACCGATGGCATTTTATGTGCTTCTTCTGCTACACGCTGTATTCATTTTAATGGGTAAATAGCGTAGACATAAAAATAAAGAGTTGTCAGGATATTTATATCGGCAGACATTTTGTGCTATGATAGAAGTTAAAAGTGTATATTGCCTGAGTCACTCAGAACAGAACAGACTCCATTTTGGATTTCAAGCTAACAGAGACACAACATTTCTATCCTTTCTGTAACCAAACACTAGCCTGAACTAAGGAATGCTTTGTATAAACAAACCAAGCGATAAGAAATGAGAACGGGGGATGGAAGACTGTCTAAATGTTAATGGAACAGAAATAATTCTAAACCCAGACATTTGTGACAGAGAAGATTAAATAAATTAATTTTACTTTCTAAATTTTACAAGATTCCCATTGTAAGTGAAAAGGTGAGACTGAGTTTATAACTGTAATTTTAGAAATTGCAGACACAAAGACTGAGGCAAACTCTTTGAACTGACAAGTAAACTTAAGTTATAGGCAGCCATATAGATAAGCCAAATTATGTCAAAGTAGCCACCAGGAAAAGTTAACTCTTTCCTGGATAGGTATGTTTAGTGGGACGAGACTGCCCTCTATAGACCAAATACTTAAATTGCTATCTGGAAGATAACCACACCTCCAGTTTTCTATTGGTCTATCACCTAGTGACGAACAGAGAATTTTTCCCTTTAAAAAGTTAAGACAGGGGGGCGGGGCCGGGCGGCCATGCCGACAGGCTGCAGGTCACTGGAGCTCCTCCTGAATCAGGCTTATTTTGGGGAAAATACCCACCTTATGCTGCATGAGAGCTCTGGAGTTTCGGGGAACGGAGTCCTGGATTGTCCCGGTGTAGCTGGAGCACCTGTTACCGGGTGACTCTAGGTCCTGGAGAGACATTTTGGGGCTTGAGACCAGAGGCCTACCCAGGAGGAGAGCGGGGCGGACGGCCGCTGCCTCGCATTCCAATCTGGCTACTGTGTTATAGCTGGCGTCCTCCCGGTCTCGTTCTCCCCCCTCTGGGCCGGCGGGGGTTATACCGGCCCCCACCAGGCAAGATGTCATCAACACCCAACTACAGGGCGACTAAGTGTCGAAGGTAAACGGCTCCCACGAGGCCTCCTTAAAATGGTCGACGGCGGCTTAACAACTCCACCGGCCTAAACATGGAGAACCCCCTAGGGCGCACGGAAGCAGACTGCTCCACCACAATACGCCTAACCAGCGCTCCCTATCACCGGGACCAGAGACTAACCAAGGGGGTGTACCCAGAGAAGGCATACCCAAGCATCGACCCTAATACAACGCAGCCCGCACCTGAACACAGCGGCTTAAGTGGCACCGCGTTTGCACCCACCAGACGACCGGGAGACCCGGCAATCCGCAACCACGGTGCCCTCTGGCAAGACTTTGGGACTCAGAGGACCTTCTCATAGGGACTATCCCCAAGGATGGGAATAAACTGCCTTTCAACATCTCCTATGCAACCAGAGCAGGAGGCGACCCAAACATCCCACGATGCCTGGCACCTAAGGCACACACCACGGAACCTACCAACAGTCTCAAAAGCGGTTACTGCAGCTGCATTTTATAATTAAACATACTGCAATGTCATTTATGTTATAATAACTGTTATAAGAAATGCCAGTTTGTTTTGTATGCCTAATGCTGACAATGACATAGTCTACCCTGCTTTGCCTGGTGGTATATTACTTTACTTTTAAACTTAATTTAGTTAAGCTTGTTACTATATTATTTTCTAACATGTCAGCAGTTCAATCTGTATTTAAGCCTGTACTTGTAACCTTACCTGACACACAAGACTAAAGCTCATAAAAGCGTAACTTAGCATACAAACTACAACTTAACTTTTTTTTAAATGTACAGATATCTCCATGCCACTAATGTACAAATGCTGTGTATACATCTCCTAACTCTGCCATTGTGGCATGGTCAAACGATCTGTAAATCTCAAGCAACGCTCACCCACTGTTTATATTTTCTCTTACAAAACTAAAAATGTGCTGTATACTCATATGCCACGTTATGTTTCAACTGTTCGTTACATTACTGCTTGTGACTGCTATTGTGGCTGAACAAGCCTATTGTTATACCATGCACAACAAAAATAAATAATACAAAAAAAAAAGTTAAGACAAAGGGAAGAGAGGTAAGCAAAGGGGCTAAGTCAAAGAATCGGGGGAAGTGAGCAGTGGAGGCGATCGTAAGAAGTCAGGATCGCAGGCTAAGAAAGAAAAGCAGAGTCAGAGCGAGAAATCCAAATAAGTTCCTGAGACTACCTACTCCTATGATGAGAATATCTACCTAACTGGTAATTATACTGATTTCATTTAATTAATCTAAATTAATTACAATTTTCTAATAGCATGATATATGACTGGATAAATCACAATCAGATTTCGATATTTAGAAATCTTTGTTAACTAAGAAATATATAGTTATAACCATTCCATTCTGCAGATGGAATTAGAATAATTATGTATTAATGTGACATATCACATGTTAGCATATCATGTTATTTATCCAGGTGTATTGGTTTGCTCTAAAATAAGATAAAATATCTGTTTAGGCAAGTTAAAATTCTGCTTATAGAACATGGTAGATTACTCTTATTGGATGGTTCCAGGAAATGACTAATGAGTTGGTTTAGGTGTTATTTTATTAAAAAATTACATGAGAATAGGTCTTAATTACCTCGGTGGTCTAGCCAGCATTGAAAGGGTTATTCTAACTGTTAGCTACAGTTTTATGGCCTTACGCTGCAAGCTGTGTGAAAGAAAGCTTTTCTGTGTGTGTAACTTTCACTTTCTTTCTCTGTGAAGCCCATCATAAATCTTGTCTTGACAGCTAATGTTGTAGATTCTATACTGTGTCAGCCATTGGAATGTATTGCCATTTGTATTGCATACTCATGTTATACTGAATATTCATTGATTATTATCACACATGTTACTTATTATTATTATTTAATTTGTCAAATAAATTGTATCTATTTTTATAACAAATTGTGATTTTATTTATATGGAATACATTTCACTTACATGATAACGATCTTTGGGATCTGGAGAGTTGAAATAGTGGGCAATTATCTACTGTTTACTATTATCATCCCATAAATATCCCCTCAGAGTATGTGGAAAATGTATAATATGCATGTAATACAATAACAGAAAGGTTCTACTGTTGGTCAAAAGGAAAGCAAAAAAATGAAAAAAATGTACAGTTTGTGTCATAAAAAGTGAAAAACATATTCTGAACAACAACGTGGCAATCCAATTTTTCAAGGGATCAATAACCTGTTTATATCCAGCATATTAAAAATGATTATAGCCCAGAACATCCTACTTTGTAAAAAAAAGTATACAGGTCATTTTTAAAGATATTTGCTGAAATGTAATGCCTTTTCTTCTACTGCATGCACAATATCGTGCCATCATGTCCCAATAGATGACCTATGTTCCCTTGTACAGTATTGTTAATAAAAACTTTTAGAACTCTTTGTGCTTTCCTTCTATACATTTTTAATATTATTGTATCCTTTCTCAGAATTCCTTTTTCTAAAGTTAAAAAAAACAAAAACTTTTTTTAGCATATTATATATGCCCTTATTACTTTATTAGTTGTTGAAACTGTCCAACTTTGACCCTCATTTTGAAATACATACTTCTACTGGAGGTCAATAAACATTTAGATAAAGGCAAACTTAAATTTTCATCATGCAACTACACTCTGCCTCTTTCTTTAGACCAATTTCCATTTCAAAAACAAATATTTTTATCCAAACCAGTTTATTTCAGAATTGTACAGTAAACTTTTATGTGGCACTGTATGAAACACTTTAGCAAAATCCACGTCAATGATATCTGCAGCCACACCCTAGTCTGTACTGATATTTAGTTTTAGGCACAATTAAATTAGTTTTACATGATCTGCCCTTCATAAAATCCTTCAAAAACAAATATATTTATTTTTAACATTGAGGTGTTCCTTTTTTGTTTTAGATTTAGAGCATCACCCATATTTCATCATTAAAATATATTACACCTTTTATTTCAGTGACAAGATAGTCTGATCAACACACAGACCCGCCCTAGGTGAGATCATCTTGATCATCTCATTGGGCTGTAGCGGTTATGGTACTTAGAGTGCCCCTTTCAATGCAGATTTCACTTTTTAAAAATGTCAAGTATGCTCACACATTAGTTGTTTTATTTGCAAAATGCAGCATTGTCAAATACAAAAAAAGCAAACAGCAAATTACACTCACAAAATGTTATTCACAAAAAGTGAGAATTATTAGAAATTCAAAGTGAAATTAAAATTTAAAATATATCTGGGGTGGGAATTAGGGGTCAAGTCCTGGGGAAAAAAGTGTGGGAACTCACCCAAGATTCCTGCCTCCCCCATACTCACCTTAAAAAAATTACACTCCTATGCATATAGTGCAGTGCAGGGGGTGTATAATGAATGTAGTGTGTTTGTAGTGAAAGCAGAGTATGAATAATAAATGTAGTGTGTTTGTAGTGAGTGCAGTGTGTATAATAAATGTAGTGTGTTTGTAGTGAGTGCAGAATGTGTATAATGAATGTAGTGTGTGTAGTGAGTGCAATGTGTATAATGAATGTAGTGAGTGCAGAGTATGTATAATGAATGCAGTGTGTTTGTAGTGAGTGTAGATTGTGTATAATCTCCACAGTGTGTGCTGGATGAAGTGTGTGTGTGTGCTGGATGATGTGTGTGCGTGTGTGCTGGATGGTGTGTGTGTGTGTTGGATTATGTGTGTGTGTGTGTGTTGGATGATGCGTGCTGGATGGTGTGTGTGTGTGTGTGTTGGATGATGTGTGTGTGTGTGTGTGTGTGCTGGATGATATGTGTGTGTGTTGGATGGTGTGTGTGTGTTGGATGGTGTGTGTGTGCTGGATGATGTGTGTGTGTGTGTGTGTGTGCTGGATGATGTGTGTGCGCTGGATGATGTGTGTGTGTGTGTGTGCTGGATGATGTGTGTGTGTGCTGGATGATGTGTGTGTGTGTGCTGGATGATGTGTGTGTGTGTGTGCTGGATGGTGTGTGTGTGTGTGTGTGTGTGTGTGTGCGCGCGCTGGATGATGTGTGTGTGTGTGTGTGCTGGATGATGTGTGTGTGTGTGTGCTGGATGATGTGTGTGTGCTGGATGGTGTGTGTGTGTGTGTGTGTGCTGGATGATGTGTGTGCGTGTGTGTGTGTGCTGGATGGTGTGTGTGTTGGATTATGTGTGTGTGTGTTGGATGATGCGTGCTGGATGGTGTGTGTGTGTGTTGGATGATGTGTGTGTGTGTGTGTGTGCTGGATGATATGTGTGTGTGTGTTGGATGATGTGTGTGTGCTGGATGATGTGTGTGTGTGTGTGTGCGCTGGATGATGTGTGTGTGTGCTGGATGATGTGTGTGTGTGCTGGATGATGTGTGTGTGCGCTGGATGATGTGTGTGTGTGTGTGTGTGTGTGTTGGATGATGTGTGTGTGTGTGTGTGTGCTAAATGATGTGTGTATGTGCTGGATGATGTGTGTGCTGGATGATGTGTGTGTGTGTGTGTGCTGGATGATGTGTGTGTGCGCTGGATGGTGTGTGTGTGTGCTGGATGGTGTGTGTGTGTGTGTGTGTGTGTGTGCGCTGGATGATGTGCTGGATGATGTGTGTGCTGGATGGTGTGTGTGTTGGATGATGTGTGTGTGTGTGTGTGTGCTGGATGATGTGTGTGTGTATGTGTGTGTTGGATGATGGGTGGGAGAAGCATTTTTTTTAACTTTATGTGTTTATATATTTTTGTTTTATTCCTCCCTGCTTCTTACCTTGTCAGGGAGGGGGGAGATCGCCTGGTGGTCTGGTGGAGGGAGGCAGCCGCTGCACACAGGGGCCATCACACGCTATATTCCCTCTCCGTCTCTAACTCTCGCAAGACTCGCCTGTGCGGAGCGTTGCCACGGTAACCCGTGGCAAAGCTCTAACAGCTGCAGGTCTCGTGAGAGTTAGAGCCGGAGAGGGAACACAGCGTGTGATGGTCCCTGTGTGCAGGTAGCAGGGCAGGTCCTGCAGGATCATTAGCGGGAACGGCGTTCCTGCTTTGGAAAAAGTGCAGGAACGCCGTTCCCATGCGTTCCTGCAGGACTCGAGCCCTGGTGGGAATTGTTCACTTGGGAGAGAAAATCAGTAGTAGAGTATTGTAAAGCCATATTAGTTATCATTAGATCCAGACAGGCATCCATATAGTTAGACGCGAATTAATGCATTGGCTCATTTATTGCCCATGGAAATTTGTGCTTATAAAGGTTCCTCTAGTCTCTCCAATTTATCACACAGACATTTAAAGTTACAGCTTTCTGCCTTACACTCTTTGCTAAGCCCGCTATTTCCACAACTGCAAGCTCCTGGAATCAAAAAAGAGTTTCCCCCTCTCAGTACTATTTGCCTCACAGAACCTTCTGGGTCCCTCTCCTGTATTTTTTAAAAGCATTCTCCAACCATCTAGCCATTACCTCCTTTAGTACTGCTTCCATTGAGGTGTGATCAGGGCCGGCCCAAGACACTGTGCTGCCTGGGTCCAAGGATGAAATGCCCCCCACACCAAAACCACACATCCATTATGTTATGCAGTGTGTGTAGTGAATGCAGTGTCTGTGTAGTGAATGCAGTGTTTTTGTAAGGGATGCAGTGTGTCTAGTAAATGCATTGTGTGCGTGTGTATAGTGGATGCAGAGTCTGTGTCAAGTGGATGAAGTGTGGGTGTGTGTAATGTATGCAGTGTGGATGTAGTGTGTATGTAGTGGATGCAGTGTGTGTGCATAGTGGATGCAGATTGTGTGTTTGTGTAATGGATGCAGAGTGTGTGTAGTGGATGCAGTGTGTGCCTGTGTAATGGATGCAGTGTGTGCGTGTGTAATGGATGCAGTGTGTACAGTGTATGTAGTGGATACAGTGTGTGTGTAATGGATGCAGTCTGTGTAGTGGATCCAGAGTGTGTGTGAAATTGGTGCAGAGTGTGTGTGTGTGTGTGTGTATAGTGGATGCAGAGTGCATGTGTAATGGATGCAGTGTGTGTGTTTAGTAGCTGCAGTGTGTGTGGTGGATGCAGTGTGTGTTTGTAGTGGAAGCAGAGTGTTGGTGTGTAATGGAAGCAGTGTGTGTGTGTGTGCAATGTGTGTGTGTAATGATGGATACAGACGGTGTGTGTAATGGATGCAGTGTGTGTAGTGTGTGCAGTTTGTGTAATGGATGCAGAGAGAATGTGTGTGTATTGGATGCAGAGTATGTTGTAGTGGATGCAGAGTATGTTGTAGTGGATGCAGTGTATGTGTAATGGATGCAGTGTGTGTGTATATAGTGGATGCAGGGTGTGTGTAATGGATCATGCAGTGATTGTAATGGATGCTGTGTGTGTAGTGAATGCAGTGTGTGTGTGTGTGTGTGTGTGTGTAATGGATGCAGTGTGTGTGTGTGTAACGGATGCAGTGTGTGTGTTTGTGTAATGGATGCAGTATGTGTAATGAATGCAGAGTGTGTGTGTAACGGATGCTGTGTGTGTGTGTGTGTGTGTAGTGTGTAATGGAAGCATAAAGAGAATGGGAGTTGTAGTTTTTTTACAGAAAAGCATCATGCTAGGTTTCCATGATTTGGAAAGAAATCTAGAAACCTTTCCAGATTAATTATAGATAATTGATACACAGAGAGATTTTAAAAGCTTCATAATTACAGTCAATCATGTGTGTGTAGTATAAATTGTTTCTCTAATCCTTCATCTCTAAAACTTGCCGTTTTCCCACAATTTACATGTCTCCTCAAATCCATTATGTGTATAGTGTACAGAAAATAAGCATTCATCTCAGGGAAAGTGTTAAGACTTTATTTTAGGAGTGCACAAGTAATTTTTCCCATAACTGGCAGTGCAGACACGATTAAGCAATCTATCGCATTAAATGTCTGCTTACAGAAGCTATAAGAATGCATTAAAAATTTACATTTTCAGATTACCTATAATGCCACTGGCTGGAATTTATCCAACAAAACATGACAATTGTTTATTTATCTGTATAGTGAGCACAATCAAATCACAATTTAGTGGAAATCAATCACAGTTTGCAATTAATAAGAAAGACTCATAATAAAATAATTCATACATATTTTTTATTTCCAATGGGCGTACATCTAAAGTGTGATCAAATAAATATTTGTCATTATTATATTTTCTTCAAAATAATGCATTCTTTAAAGTAACACTATAGTGTGAAGAACATAAACATATTCCTGAACATATAGTGTTAAAAAATACTATTAAAAACACTATTTAGCCCCCCTTGCCTCTCTTACATATAGTAAAAACTATATCTATATTTATTTACTGCAACGCTCGTGTCCACCAGCGCTGTCTCCACCACCTCCCTGGCTCACATCATTAGAATTAATCATCATAGCCAATCACAATGGAGCCAAAAGCCACCATGACCAATCAGCATCTCCTCATAGAGATGCATTATATCAATGTGTGTCTATGAAGAATGTTGAGCTGCACACAGTGCAGCACTGACCAAGGAAGCACCTCTAGTGGCCGCCTGAGGGGTGGCCACTAGAGGTGATCCTAGGCTGTAGTATAAACACTGCCTTTTCTCTGAAACAGCAGTGTTTACAGCAAAAAGCCTACTGGGACAAGCCATGTCCTCAAGCTTTCTGAAACTTAATCTCTCTAAAACTGAACTCCTTGTCTTTCCTCCTCCTAATACTGATCCTCCTCTCTCGCTCTCCCTTCAAGTCACTGATATCCACATAAGTCCATCCTTGCAAGCAGGCTGTCTTCACGTCATACTTGGCTCTGACCTCACCTTTTAGCCTCACATCCAGTTTGTTGCCAAATCCTGCAGATTTCAACTTAAAGACATAGCCCGCATCCGGCCCTTTCTTACAAAAGATGCTACCAAGGAGCTTGTCCATGCTCTAGTAATTTCCCGCATGGATTATTGTAACCCTCTCCTGATTGGTCTCCCCAAAAGCTGTATTGCCCAGCTACAGCCTGTAATGAATGCCACCACCAGACTGATTTTCCTTTCTAGTCGGTCCTCTCACACCTCACCCCTCTGCCGGTCCTTACATTGGCTCCCTGTATCCTATAGGAGTCAATTCAAAGTGCTAACCCATGCATTTAACAATTCTAGCCCTCTTATATCTCTTCACAGATCCATAGGTATGGCCCTCCTCGTTCCCTCCGCTCTGCCCGTGATAACCTCCTGACCGCTGCTCGCACCCGTACGGCCAACTTGCGCTTGCAGGACTTCTCGCGGGCGGCTCCTTTCCTATGGTATAGCCTGCCTACCCCCATCAGACTCTCCCCTAGTCTTCAATCCTTTAAGAAGTGCCTTAATACCCATCTCTTTAGGAAAGCTTATGGCCTCCCCGTGTAACCTCTACAGGGGCGGACTGACAGGTCGGGCAGATCGGTCATGGACCGAGGGCCCGAGGCAGTCAGGGGGCCCGGCAGCACAGTCATGCTTCTGCTGTGGAGATCAAGGATCTCCACAGCAGAAGTAAGTTATGCAAAATGTGCTGTAAGAAGGTTGCAGGGGCCCATAATGACTCCAAGGGCCCCTGCTACCCATCAATCCCCCCCACTCCACGAGAGACCTGGCAGCATTATACCTGCTCTCACTGCCAGGTCTCTCTCTCCCTGCTCCTTGCTCAGTGCCCAGTGTGAGGATGGGAGGCGGGGCAGGAAGTGACATCACACCCCCTGCTTCCCTCTCACACGGAGCACATTGACAGCATGGATGGAGAGTGAGAAGAGGATCCTGGCCTCCAGAGTGCTGCTGGAGGAAGATGGAGGGAGAAAAACATCACATTGTACAGGTAAGCAGGCCCATACACACACTGCCCCCCCCCCCTATATACACTCTGCCCCCCTATATACACACTGCCCCCCCCATATACACATACACTGCCCCCCCATATACACACACTGCCCCCCCCATATACACACACTGCCCCCCCATATACACATACACTGCCCACCCCACACATACACTGCCCCCCCATATACATACACTGCCCACCCCACACATACACTGCCCCCCCATATACACACACTGCCCCCCCATATACACACACTGCCCCCCCATATACACATACACTGCCCCCCCATATACATACACTGCCCCCCCATATACATACACTGCCCCCCATATACCCACACTGTCCCCCCATATACATACACTGCCCACCCATATACATGCACTGCCCACCCATATACATACACTGCCCACCCATATACATACACTGCCCACCCATATATACACACTGCCCACCCATATATACACACTGCCCCCACCCCATATATACACACTGCCCCCCATATATACACACTGCCCCCCATACACACAATGCCCACCCATATATACACACTGCCCACCCATATACATACACACTGCCCCCCCATATACACATACACTGCCCACCCCACACATACACTGCCCCCCCATATACACACACTGTCCCCCCCATATACACACACTGCCCCCATATACACATACACTGTCCCCCATATACATACACTGCCCCCATATACATACACTGCCCCCATATACCCACACTGTCCCCCCATATATATACACTGCCCACCCATATACATGCACTGCCCACCCATATACATACACTGCCCCCCATATACATACACTGCCCACCCATATACATACACTGCCCACCCATATACATACACTGCCCACCCATATATACACACTGCCCACCCATATATACACACTGCCCCCCATATATACACACTGCCCCCCATACACACAATGCCCACCCATATATACACACTGCCCACCCATATACATACACACTGCCCCCCCATATACACATACACTGCCCACCCCACACATACACTGCCCCCCATATACACACACTGCCCCCCCATATACACACACTGCCCCCCATATACACATACACTGCCCCCATATACATACACTGCCCCCCATATACATACACTGCCCCCCATATACATACACTGCCCCCATATACCCACACTGTCCCCCCATATACATACACTGCCCACCCATATACATACACTGCCCACCCATATACATACACTGCCCACCCATATATACACACTGCCCACCCATATATACACACTGCCCCCCATATATACACACTGCCCCCCATACACACAATGCCCACCCATATATACACACTGCCCACCCATATACATACACACTGCCCCCCCATATACACATACACTGCCCACCCCACACATACACTGCCCCCCCATATACACACACTGCCCCCCCATATACACACACTGTCCCCCCCATATACACACACTGCCCCCATATACATACACTGCCCCCCATATACATACACTGCCCCCCATATACATACACTGCCCCCATATACCCACACTGTCCCCCCATATACATACACTGCCCACCCATATACATGCACTGCCCCCCCATATACATACACTGCCCCCCCATATACATACACTGCCCACCCATATACATACACTGCCCACCCATATATACACACTGCCTCCCCCATATATACACACTGCCCCCATATATACACACTGCCCCACCCATACACACAATGCCCACCCATATATACACACTGCCCACCCATATACATACACACTGCCCCCCATATATACACACTGCCCCCCATATATACACACTGCCCCGCCCACACACACTTCCCCCATACACACCATGCCCACCCATATACATACACTGCCCACCCATATACATACACTGCCCACCCATATACATACACTGCCCCCCATATGTACACACTGCCCCCCATATGTACACACTGCCCCCCATATGTACACACTGCCCCCCATATGTACACACTGCCCCCCATGTATATACACTGCCCCCCATATACATACACTGCCCCTCATATACATACACTGCCCCCTCATATACATACACTGCCCCCTCATATACACACACTGCCCACCCATATACATACACTGCCCACCCATATATATATATATATATATATATATATATATATATATATATATATATACACACACACACACACATACACTGCCCACCTATATATACACACTGGCCACCTATATATACACACTGCCCACCCATATACATACATACACTGCCCACCCATATACATACATACACTGCCCACCCATATACATACACTGCCCCATATACATACACTGCCCACCCATATACATACACTGCCCACCCATATATACACACTGCCCACCCATATATACACACTGCCCCCCCCATATATACACACTGCCCCCCATATATACACACTGCCCCCCATATATACACACTGCCCCCCATATATACACACTGCCCCCCATATATACACACTGCCCCACCCATACACACAATGCCCACCCATATACATACACACTGCCCCCCATATATACACACTGCCCCCCCATATATACACACTGCCCCGCCCACACACACTTCCCCCATACACACCATGCCCACCCATATACATACACTGCCCACCCATATACATACACTGCCCACCCATATACATACACTCCCCCCCATATACATACACTGCCCCCCATATGTACACACTGCCCCCATATGTACACACTGCCCCCCATATGTACACACTGCCCCCCATGTATATACACTGCCCCCTCATATACATATACTGCCCCCTCATATACACACACTGCCCACCCATATACATACATACATACACTGCCCTCCCATATACATACACTGCCCACCCATATATATATATATATATATATATATATATACACACACACAGCCCACCTATATATACACACTGCCCACCCATATACATACATACACTGCCCACCCATATATATACACTGCCCACCCATATACATACATACACTGCCCACCCATATATATATATATATATATATATATATATATATATACACACACACATACACTGCCCACCCATATACATACATACACTGCCCACCCATATATATATACATATATATATACACTGCCCACCCATATATACACTGCCCACCCATATACATACACTGCCCACGTGTGTGTGTGTGTATGTATGTATATATATATATATATATATGTATATATATATATATATATATATATATATACACACACACACACTGCATACACTGCCCACCCATATACACACATACACTGGTCACCCATCTATACATTGCCACACACACACACACTGCTCCCCATACACACATTGCCCAACACACACATACACTGCCCCCACACACACACACCATACACATACACACAGCCACACATACATTGCCCCCATACACACATTGCCCTACACACCCTACACATTCACTCACTACACCCCCCCCCCCCACACACACACACTGAAACTTTCACACACACTGCACCACTCACACACACCACTGCTCCTATGCCCTACTACAGCCTCATATCCCAGCGGACCCCAGGTAAGTTGTCAAACTATTCTTAAACAGTTTAACCCCTTCAGCCCAGCAGGTTGGGGGAACCTAATGACCCTATTGTGCCAGGAAAACGAGTTTGTTTTCCTGGCACTATAGTGCTCCTTTAATATTTTGTCTTCGTAGGGCCCTGGATCAAATTTTGTCCGGGGGCCCAGAAGGCTGTCAGTCCATCCCTGAACCTCTACCTTACATACCTGTCTCTTGCTTTCTCCTATAGGGAAGTGCTTTACTCTCTCCTCCAACTCTGCTTCACTCCCACCCTATTTGATTGATATTTCCTGTCCTAACGTGTCTTATACCACACCTCCTATAGACTGTAAGCTCGTTTGAGCAGGGTCCTCTTCAGCCTATTGTTTCTGCAAGTTTTCTTGTAATTGTCCTATTTATAGTTACCCCCCCTCCTCCCTCCCCCCCCTCTCATAATATTGTAAAGTGCTACGGAATCTGTTGGCGCTATATAAATGGCAATAATAATAATACCGGTAATAATAATAGTTGTTCTGGTGACTTTAGCACATTTGATTATAATGCCTGACCCCTACCCATTTGGTGTAAAGAATGGTAAACTTTTTAGGCTGCGAATTTAAAAAAAAAATGTTTGTTATAAGGTTTACATAATGAGTTATTGTAGGCAGGCTCATTGACCTTCACCACTCATATTGTAATAGCAATTTGCAATTTAATTTAGCAATAGCAATGTGCGTGTCTCGTGGTTTTATAATGCAAATTATTAGGATTTGCATTTTAACCCCTCTTTTGACTTTAGTTAAGTGGGCCATAATATGTTTCAGTACAAAAATGTGTAACAGCTCTTCATCAAAGGTGTTTTTAAGCCTTTGATGATCAATTGTTTGCTATCAATTTAACATTTATCAATTTAGCCTTTTAAAATTCTACTGAGATATTGAATATCCTACTCATTTAGTGACTGCACTGCTGTATAGAGCTGTTAATGCTAAATAAGCATTACATTTCATGTTGGTGAAAGGTCTGGTCTGGTCACAAATGCGAGAAATATTTTTTGGTCCTCAAGGAGCTGAATGTAAAAAGTCGGTTCTTTGCCATGTTTGAAAACAAAGCACAGATAAAGCATTAAAATATGTACATAAATAAAAGGGTTTGTGCAAGTGGAGTTACTTGTAAAGAAAGCTTAATACTGCCAATTTATTATTTTTGCTAAATTCTCCTATAACGTGATATTCAAAAAAATATGCAACATATTGCATTAAACTCAGACATAAAGCATATATATATACCTTAGTGGCTAAAATGTACATGTTTCGGAGCAGGGTTTCCCAAAAGGTAACTTCCCAGATGTTTTAAAACTACAACGGCCATGATGCTTTGTCATTTTAAAGCATTCTAAAGACACACAAAGCATCATGGGAGTTGTAGTTCAACAACATCTGGGGATCTACCTTTTGGGCTCCCATGTTTTAGAGTGTATGCCAGGCTCTGACTAATCAAAGGAAAAATCCCTATTAAAATTTGGAGATACATGAAGATATATTTTTTAAAAAGACATCTCAGCAATTTGGTTGGTGTATTTTATATACATCCCTGTCCTGTGTCCAATTAATTGCCTAAAGTCAATCATCCTTTACATCTTGGCACATTTTGCTAACTAGATCATTATAGTGACTTACAATTACCTTGGGAAAAATATATCAGCTGACTGCTCTCAACCAATGAGCTAATGTCTGTCCCACTGGGCTTAGCTTGGAAAGAGAGTTTCTGGCTCTCTGTCAGAAGTAGTGGAGGCATGGAGCAGCGCCTGGAGACCCCAGGAAACAGTGAATCCATTTTAAAATGGTGCCAGGACCCTGCTGGTACAATGACCACTACAGCGTTAAGTATTCCTTTAAAAATATAGAAATAATTGTCTTTCTGAAATAATTAATTGTGGCTGACCTATCACAATTAATAAAACTGTTTTGGAAAACAACAAGTAATTGCTTAAGGTTAACATTTTCTTTTACAACTCTCTTTTGCAATTTAAACCTAATTTTTGCAAGCTTGTTGTCAACTGCCCACAAGTCATTATTTAAAAGGATTCTGTCGCTTCTCTGGAATTCACAATAAAACTAAAACCAAAAATATTAACCTTTTTTCATGAGATGCTCCATTTCTTTAAAAAAAAAAATAAAAAAAAATATATATATATATATTAAAGGGACACTATAGGCATTCAGACCACTTCTGTTCATTGAAGTGGTCTGGGTTCAATGTCCCATGTCCCTTAACCCTACAGTTGTAATTATTGCAGTTTTCTCTCAGGGTTAACTCTGGGTGCTTAGACGACTTTTGGTCATCTAAATGACGCTGAACGTCCTCATGCTAGGCATGAGGGCTTCTAGCATCAGCGGAATCCCCATAGGAAAGAATTGATTAATGTTTTCCTGTGGGGAAATCCTAATGGGAGCGTGCCCATTGCCTGAATGTGCATTAGGTCTCCCCTGCTGGCTGATGTCAGCACTAAAGAATCCCTTTAAAGATTTAGCAAATTTAGTTCAGACTAGGCAAAGCCAGGGCAAACATTGTAGGAGTATGAGAAATGGGAACATTGCTTCATTTCCCTTCTCTGTATGCCTTCTCTATGCCAGGTGCAAAGGACAGAGCTTAGTACGAAGATTGACAGGTAGTCAAGATGGAGCGACCAGTTGCAGGATAAATTGGTGTGTATTTCTACATTTAATTTTATGTTACAAGCTCACAAATGCATATTTGTTAAAGGAGCACTACAGGGTCAGGAACACAAACAAACAAAACCACCATCCCCCCTGGTTCCCTCATGCCTCCCTAAAAATAGCAAAATCTTACTTGTATTCAAGTCTGGAGCTGCTAGCTCTGGCTCTGTTTCCTTTAGACCTGCCCACTGCCTGCGGACATCAGCCGAAGTGGTTGCCTGATCCAATCACAATGCTTCCCTATAGGATTGGCTGAGACTGACAAAGAGGCAGATCGGGGGCAGAGCCAGCACAATTCAATCACAGCCCTGGCCAATCAGCATCTCCTCAGAGATGAATTGAATCAATGAATCTCTATGAGGAAAGTTCAGTGTCTGCATGCAGAGGGAGGAGATACTGAATGTTTGGATGCATTTTGGGCAGCCATGACCCAGGAAGGATCTCTAACAGGCATCTGAGGAGTGGCCAGTGAAGTTATCACCAGGCTGTAATGTAAACACTGCATTTTCTCTAAAAAATCAGTGTTTACAGCAAAAAGCCTGAAGGTAATGATTCTACTCAGCAGAACAAATTCAATAAGCTGTAGTTGTTCTGGTGACTATAGTGTCCCTTTAAATATAGGGATAAGTAAATATAATATTGAAATCCTCGGAAGTGACAGTTGCTCTTTAATGACTAATAACCAGATCTCCTTTTTTCATGGAAGAGAAGAATGTTGCTAGTAGAACACACAGCTCTAATAAGTGCAGATGGCAGAATAATATTTTCTACCAGCTATGGCCCAGCTGTTAGACACAGTACTGCTTTCTTGTTCAACAATCACATAACCCTCAATCAAATTACAGGCTGACCTACTTCTGGCAGGATAATGAAGTAATCTTTAGCCTTGACATCTAAGAGAAAGAATCTTGACTTTGTATTTAAAAAGCAAGGCCTCGTTTATGGAGAATCTATCATTTGGTGACCAAACCTCACCTATAAATGGGGACGCATAATAAATATGCACTGCAGCATTTATTAAAATAGTTGGGAACTCTGCACAGTGTAACAATCTCTTTATTCAGTCCATTAAACCTTGCGGTCTATTATCACATCATCATCATAAACATTTTCTAAAATGTGATTTTTCTTACAGATGGTTTTGGCCGCTCTCAATGAAAAGTAATATGCATTCAAGTTATTTTACTCTGTATTAGCAATGTTAGTATGTAGTGTGTACACAAATGTTACTGCTACTGATGGCAGCACACACAGGAAGTATATAAAAAGAGGAATGCATTTGTAAAGGGGGTATATAGTTGTAGAAAGGGTGTTTAAGTTAGTGTCAAGATTGCTGAATTTGAGATTACATATATTTTCGATGAGACCCATTCTGCAGTGATGGATGAGTTTATCTGCTTGTTTTTCCGTTTTTGACTGCCTTTGTGTGCACTATTCCACATGATAGAATACGGGGCTGCAGTATGTAGGGTATACACTTTGCTGATTCTAGGCAACAAATAACTAGTATAAAATGTTTTCCAAGTCTGTTTTTATTCTGAGTCCATCCCTGGCAACAAGGATAAATAGGGGTTATTTGTAGTTATCTGAACTGTTTCCATGGTAGCACCATCCATTAAGGAAATGTAAAAAAATGAATAAATCTGTGTCTTCAGAAAATACTTACCACTTCTCAATTTGGATCAAGAATTTTGCACAAATGTTTATCCAGCTTTCACGCTACCTACAGCCTAATTGGGCTGCTGACAGAGCAAACCAGGTACTACAACAGTACCGAAGATTCTTTACATATCACCATAATGACAATTGGGTGGACATGCTTACCTGGGCTCGGCTTGCCTGTAATAATAAGCCATATTACATCCGGGCTCAGTCCGTTTCACATACTATATGGTCGCTATCCCAATGTCTTAATATTGACATCCTTTTTTTTAACAAAGGGATGCCTGTATTCAAGCAGCTCAGGATCCTTCTATGAAATTTGCAGCTTGTTACATTGATCATTTTAAAGTTCTGTGTAGGATAAACACAGTTTATTAACACTCTCGAACTGCCTTTTACATTGCGCATTCCCCAATTGCTTCCATACCTAGATACTCAAACCCTTTCATTGATCATTTACTCAATTAAACTGTTAATAGCGGTGGCCTGGACGCTGGACGAGATGGCGGCGTGAAACGAGTGCTCCCTCCAGGCTCACAGCTAAAAGCCGCCTAACCTGCTTTAATCGGCGCAGAAATGGGGAAAACAATCAAGCAACAACAGGCTGCCTCGACCGCCGGCACCCCGAGGGGCTCTCAGCCAGTAGGCATGCGCCAGTACCTCACTGCCCAGGTCGACCAAACCGCACAGGCCTCCAGCGACACAGAAGCCTCGGGCCTAGCACGCCGTCCTCACCACATGAAGACCGCCACGAAAAGGTACAGCACAGACCCAACCCGCCCCAGGCCCAGGCCCAGCTGGACTGGGTATCAATAATTAGCAGCTTGCCCACTAAAGCTGACTTAAAAGAGGCTAACGCGGCATTACATAAATCTATAAAGGGGGAACTCCAGGCCTTAAGGGAAGACATGCAGGGAATTCACCACAAACTGAACAGGCTGGAGGCCATACAAAAGCAAGAAGTCGAACTCCGCCAAATGGCCCTCCACGTGGAGGATTTAGATAACAGAGGGAGGTGGCAGAACATAAGAATAAGGGGCCTACCCGAAGACTTAGATCAAACCACCCAATAAGGGACACCCTGACAGTGATATTTAATACCCTCCTGCAGAGGCCAAACACGACACCCATCGACTTTGTTAGGGCACACAGAGCCCTTCGGCCCAGGGGGCCACCAGACTCCCCCCCTAGAGATGTTATATGCTATCTGCAACACTTCCAAGTGAAAGAAGACATCCTGAGAAGCGCTAGAGACAAGAAACAAGCCTCCCACAATGGAATTGAAATACAACTGTACCCAGACCTTTCACCGGCAACACTGGCGTACCGACGGGCCATGCGCCCACTCACACGTGTGCTACAGGCCAACCGGATTAGATACCGGTGGAGTTTCCCAGCTGGAATTCAAGTCACCACACCTAATGGCCCTCTCACGGCGAGAAATGAGGATGATCTGGGAGACCTCGTGAAGGACCTGCAACTACCTCCGCTGCACATGGCGTGGCCGGATCCAATGGCCTTCTACAACTTCACACCTGAGACACAACGCCCAACACAGCAACTAGCCAGACCCCGGAGGACGAGGCAACAGACCACTCATCCCTCGGGCGCAAACGCGTAAGAGGACATGCACAACCCACCTCCCCAGGAACCCACGGGAAGCCGACCACAGTCAAGTTTGCAACCACCTGCTTCCGAATCGAGAGACTAGAGACATTACACCCATCTGAACCGCAAGTATACAGCCCACTGGGCGATAATCATTCAGAACTCATACTGCCACGGAGAGCCAGAAACACTGGGGGACACGCTCCGAGTAATGTGAATAAGGGGCCGGTGGAAACCAGAACAGGGGTCCAGACCCACTGAGTCCACCAACTTGCCAAGCAGTTTTTGGGCCATGGGTGGTAGGCTGGGGACGGGCTAATGAAGGGAAGAGAGAGCACACCCACAGGCCTCCCCACCTAAAGCTAGAGTACAGTAGGGGTGGCTCCCGTCCTGGCTGGGCCCAGCCACCGGAGCCCACCTGTCCTGTGTCGAACCTCGGGGAGCAGGCGGGGGGCGCCGCTGGCGGGGCACACCTAGGAAGGGGGCCCCGACCACACACCGAGTGATAGGGGATGGGAAATGCAGATGTGACGAGCAACCCGGTAACATGGTCTGAGCGGCTATCCATTGCCAAAACAGAGGGAGGGGACGAGGACACGTAGAGGGTAATAAACCCGGTAACACCCCCATAACACTGATAGATAGCCTGAGCTAGAAAACCAACAAACCCATCACAGGTCCCGGACACCGACCAACCGCATCCCAAACCCAACCATGTGCACACACAGGCCCAGAGAGGGACATTACACACAACACGAAGAAGCGAGGCCCAGAAAGTCACGTACTAGTTAGCCCGGCCTGTGGGAACCGGGGGATTAGAGGGTGGGGGGCAAACTGTGTATGATCTTGGAATGTTATCAAACTGTTATGACCTGTTTTCACCTGTTGTGATAAGTACCCAGTTATTATTATTATTACAGTTTAATACTTGCAACGCAGCCGCACGCAGAATCACGACACACTACGACACACACTCATACAGGCCATAGGGCCAATGCACCCCGAGGCGGGGACAACGGATACACTCATGCTGAGTTAACACAGATGAGCCACACAGGGATGTCACGAGACCTGACACGCCACTGGGACACTGAGCCGTACAACCGGACGCCCAACCGACGCCCTACAGGGAGGCGCCAATCAGGCAGTGCGCCACCCACACACACCTCTGGTGGTGAAATGGAGTGAGGCTACTACACACTAAACACCACAGGGACGCGATTAGACACAAGGCCTTCTTCGCCCAGCAGGGAAACAAGAGCGGCAAGCTCCTAGCCGCAATGCTGAAAAAACAAAGGCAACACACGTACATTGACAGGATTAGACACAAGAAGGGGAACCTACACCATCTCCCGAAAGACATCCTGAGCACTATCCGCACATACTACTCGGAGCTGTACACACTACCACAACCACAAACCCAGGCGGAGAAAACCCACCTTCGCGAATCCGTCAGAGAGTATTTAGCCAAACACCCGATACCGACCTTAGACCCAGACGTGGCAGAACTAATAGACGAACCTATCACCGTAGAGGAACTAGCGATAGCGGTTAAGCAAACTAAGCCAGGTAAAAGCCCGGGGCCGGACAGCCTTCTGACAAAATATTATAAGACCTATGCTGAGGACCTATACCAGCCTATGGTAGAAGCCTTTAACGCTATCAGGGACGGGCACCATATCCCTAAACAAGCCCTGACGGTTCACATCTCAATAATCCCCAAAGACGGTAAAGACAAGGAACAGTGCGGAAACTATAGGCCAATATCGCTTATCAACTGCGACATCAAACTAATGGCCAAAATCCTGGCTACACGACTCACAAAACACATCCCATCACTGGTCCACCCATGCCAGGTGGGATTTGTGGCGGGACGCGAAGCGCGCGACAACACCATCAGGGCGCTCACCCTCATGCACGGGGACAAGGGAGCAAAAGAGGGCCTTCTTCTCCTGTCAACGGATGCAAAGAAGGCCTTTGACAGAGTCTGCTGGGTCTACCTCTTCGAAGTACTGGCTCATGCGGGGCTGGGACCCCACTTGCGACAGTGGATAGAGGAACTTTATCGGGAACCGACGGCCCAGGTACTAGTCAACGGGGCGCTAACGGAAGCTTTCACCATACGCAACGGCACGAGACAAGGCTGTCCCCTCTCCCCACTCTTGTTTGTCCTCGCCCTGGAGCCATTCCTCATTGCCACACGAGCGGATCCCCTACAACACAGCTTCCCCTACCAATGGGCCAAACATAAAATCAGATACCTAGGAATTTGGCTGACAAGGCAGAGTGAGGACCTGTTTAAAGAAAACTTCATACTGTACACTGTCTCATGGTGTGGCTGCCATACTGGTTGATAATGACTAATGATGTAAAATGTCAAATATGTAAATTAACCATTAAAATATTCATGATATCAAAACAGCTTAACAGCAACTCATTAAAATTGGTGACAAATACCAAAAGTGAGCTCTGCCATCTTCAATTTGAAGCCCATATGCCATCAAGTCTGGTGGCCATATTGTCTTCAAATAAGTCTATAAAATACATATCTTTGCTATTTAATTATCTTCCTGCAATAGCTGCTCATGTGCTCTACAAGGCTTTGTGCTTGCCCACTTTTATTCATGCTTTTAGCTATATTTATTTTATTATTATTCGTATTTACAAAGTGCCAGCTTATTCAGCAATCAGGGAAGGTAGGCAGTACAATATAGACAACCATTACAAAATGAATAGAGGAGCTGAGATCTAGCATTTACAGCCCTCTTATACAAAATACTACGCTAGATTACTCATGAGTTTGGCTTGACTCATGGCAACTTGATGCAAGAGGGAGCAGGAGACAATCTGAAGATAATGGACAGGGAGCCACAGAGCTTCTATGATGTAATTGAGGATCTCGTTGGCGAAGATGCTAAACACCTGGAAAGGCATACTATAAAGGAAGCTGAAGCCAGGGGGTGAAGTGCTTAGTGAAAATGAAGGATATTGCATGGGGTGGATTTGATATTTGTGGGGCCTCTTGATGGCATTTTAAATCTGGCATTCCTTCTGAAGGGGGCAGGATCAGTCTGCTATGCAAATGATATATGTTCTCTCTGTAATGGCACACGTGAGCTAAAACTAGCTTGACAAAGAAAAAAGTGTATATAGGTGACCCCACATACAATTGAGGGTGCTATACACCAAATAAATAAGTGAAAATTCAACCATGGATATACAGATTTACCACACAGGAATCAAAACATGTATTCCTGACCCTATAGTGTTTAACCCACCATTTAGGTGGCTTGCCCCCTCCCCCTTAGCTCCCCTATAAAAGTTTAAAGCTCACCTTATTTCCAGCACCGCGCTGGCTCTGCCCCCTTTGTGACATCATCAAAATGGCCAATGTTTTAACCAATCCAATGCTTTCCCATAGGTAAAGCATTGGAGTGGCTAAAATCGGCACGGGGCGGGGCCAAGTGCCGTTTTGGCCAATCAGTACCTCCTCATAGAGATGCATTGAATCAATGCATCTCTATGAGGAAAATTCAACGTCTCCATGCAGAGCGTGGGGACGCTGAACGGCAGGGCTGCTTACTGTGGCCATCTGAGGAGTGGCCACTTGGAGGTGTCTCTAGGGCAATGTAAACACTGCCTTTTCTCTAAAAAAAGGCAGTGTTTAAGATGCCTGAAGGGAGCTATTATACTGACCAGAACAACTACATTGAACTGTAGGTGTTCTGGTGACTATAGTGTCCCTCTAATTACTTTAAAGGGACACTATAGTCACCTGAACAACTTTAGCTTAATGAAGCAGTTTTGGTGTATAGAACATGCCCCTGCAGCCTCACTGATCAATTCTCTTCCATTTAGGAGTTAAATCCCTTTGTTTATGAACCCTAGTCACACCTCCCTGCATGTGACTTGCACAGCCTTCCATAAACACTTCCTGTAAAGAGAGCCCTATTTAGGCTTTCTTTATTGCAAGTTCTGTTTAAGTAAGATTTTCTTATCCCCTGCTATGTTAATAGCTTGCTAGACCCTGCAAGAGTCTCCTATATGTGATTAAAGATCAATTTAAAGATTGAGATACAATTATTTAAGGTAAATTACATCTGTTTGAAAGTGAAACCAGTTTTTTTTTCCATGCAGGCTCTGTCAATCAAAGCCAGGGTAGGTGTGGCTAGGGCTGCATAAACAGAAACAAAGTGATTTAACTCCTAAATAACAATGAACTGAGCAGTGAAATTGCAGTGGAATGATCTATACACTAAAACTGCTTCATTTAGCTAAAGTAATTTAGGTGACTATAGTGTTCCTTTAAAAACCTTGTGCATACAAAAGACAATTTTTTTTGTTATTTCACATTTATTACAATTGCAGTTTACATTGTATCCACACTTGATTAATGCTGAAACACTGATCAAATCATTTTTAGTTTTCCCCACCGATGCCCATGGAGAGGGACATTTCATGGGCCCCATCCCCAAGAAATGCTGCAACTGGGTGTAACATATTCCTCCTCACCTTGCGGTATCTGCACCCAGCGGCCGTGCGTCTGTATAACTGACTCTTGCAGCATGTTGTTGGACACCGGCCGCTGCGGATCCACGACAAATTATACCCCCACGCCCGCCCACGTTAATGATGACGTCGGCGCGCTCTTTTTTTTTTGGTCAAAGATCGTTCTCGGCCAATCAGAACTGTTAAGCACGTATTTAAACTCAAAATTACTTTTCCTCATTGCCCTGTCGTGGTTTCCATTGTGGTTGTCCGAGAGTGTGTTCCTGAACAGTTATATTCTGTTTTTTGACTTTGGCTTCATTCTGACTTCCCTTTATTCTGGTATCCCTGACTTCTGGCTTCCCTTATCGTTGTGTCTCTTTCTGTGTCCCCTGACCTCGGCAAGTATCCTGATTATTCTTTGGTACGTTAAGTCTGGCCATTCTAAGGCCTTGTAATACGTTACCTATTTGTCCTTAGTGTGACACAATCCTACATGCTGGATCAATTAGTAATTCTGACACTGGGCAGCAATGGCTGGATGCATTCAGTTCCTATTCTGTTTAAAAACTGGTGCTTTGTGAATCTTCCAAATCCTATATTTTGCATTTGATTCAAATGCAAAAGCACAGAATGCATCCGGGCGATTGCTGCAGATACGCTTGGGGAGACTTAATTCCAACTGTGTTTGGCTTTAGTAAATATGATAATTGTGGTTGAAATTCAGTCATTTTCCCATGGATTTTGTCCTATGTGTATAGAATCCTGTGTTTAGTGAATAACTACGTTAGAGATGTGGTCCTCTTTGTTTTATTCTTCTTCCTGCATCACAAGCTGGGTCGGATGAACATAGGCACTGATGGAGCTGCAGCTCCAGGCCCATGCCTATGGCATAGGCCCATTGATTATTATTTTTTTACTACTCTGCACATGCTCTTGCTTACGTATGGAAACTTAATAGGGATGTAGGGGAACAACTCTGGTGTGGACTGGCTGACAATGAAATTAGTTAAGGTAAAGCTGACTTTGCGCACTATGCAAATGCTCTTGCTGCTTCAGTCTCTCTAACACTGTGGCATGGTGCCTTTCTTTTACACTCACTACATACACCTTTCCTCTGTCCCAGACAGTATAACAGGAGCTTCTGCCTACTAGTAAGAAGGTTAGTAGAGGGATGGACCAACGAGTGCTAGGGGACAGTCCTTAGAAAGCATAGAGCTAGCGCATTATTAGACGCATTCATGATAAGCACTGGGTGCTGTCTGCACAGTATGCCCTTGGTTGGTCATCCTGCATGATTGGCAGGCAGCCTGACATGCATTCACTCTTTGTGCAGATACGACCCCTTTTTGGGCATGTTTGTCCCTTTGGGCGGTTCTGGTTAAGTGATTCATACCAATAACCCACCGTTTTACACCGCCCATCTAAATCCTGCTCACTGGACACTACTGTTAGGAGGTATGGATTCACTTGAACGATGAAAGCGAGAGATTAGCAAAGGGTATGTGTTTTCTGATAGCTATATCCTATGAGTTTCCCTCCAGCACCACTTCCACCACATACATGATGCTTAGGAGGTTTAACTGTTTTATGTCAATAAGATTATGTAATTAGTCCCATAATAATTTTCAGCACCAGGCTCAATGGGCTCTTAATCCGGCCCTGATCACAAGGTCACCGTCTTGAGGTCCTTAGGCCATATTCTTTGGTCAGAATTTTTTTAACATTGGAAATGCAATAGTATTTTTCTGATTTCAGTTTATGCACCTCTTCTCACAGAATCCAGTCATAAAACTTTGATAGAGATATATCACGGCTATGTGGTGTAACTTAAGATATTTCCTAATTTCCTGTTTTGTTTTGTTTTCAACTTCCTATCGTCTCCCTAAGGTGAAAGGGTTGTAGAGACATATTACCTCTTGCTCCCAGTGCATAGAGGAAAATCAGTAGACTTGTGCATTCAGTTTCTCCCGAATCATGATTGTTCCAATTTATGGTTAATTGGCTGTTTATCCAAAATCCCGAACTCTGAAATGTTATCTGGACAAATCACAAAAGAAACAAAATGGACAACACACAAAACTGTTTTGTTTTATTCATGAATAGGAGTTCCGTCTGAGACACCCCCAAATTTAAAAAAATAAAAAATAATATTAGGTGAAAGCCACTAAATAATGAGTGCTGAGGGAACAAATAACGAGATAAGCAAATATGACCCTCTTTGTCTTTTAATGGAATACACTCTAAATATGGTGCATTACTGTACAGTACAGTCAGTGTTTTTATATGGGCGGTGCATGTACTTAATTGACTGTAAAATCTGTTTTCCTTTCTTCGTTAGCATCCTGCCACAGAAACACTAGGGTGGCCCCTAGAAACTATAACAATCTATCACACAGATTCCCATAAACAAGTTATTCCGTTCACAATAAGATCGTGCCTGATGACAGCACTAACCCCCTGCAGGAGAGCACCAGGAGGAAATGTCTTTCACAGACATGACTCGATCTTGTTAATCCACATGTATGTCTTTGCCCATGTCCTTCTGTGACCTTGCTTCCACTAGGAAAGCATACATTTGTGGAGAGCCTTTTGAAGCACAATGGAGTTCTTTGAAGTAACGGTTGGCTTAACATGATGTGGCCTTAGGATGTGGCAAAATCCCCATATTTATTTGCTCAGTTGATTATATGTAGCTTTTAGAGATTCAAAACTGTATTTATGTGTGTGTACTGTTTCGTTACTGTGTAGTTAGCTTCCAATGAAACATCTCAATGTCAATTGAGTTAGGTACTGGTCTATCTATATAACACAGTAATGAATGTTTAAAGGAACACTCAAGTTTACCACTTTTTTCTTTTTTTTTTTTTTTTACAATTTAGTAGATATAACCTAAAGGAAAAATGCATTAAAAAAAAAAATGTAAATGTTTTTATGTTTTCTTAAGGGTATATGAAAAATGATCTTGCAATAACTGCAGATCTAATATGTGCAGCCAGTGGCAGAACTAATGAACTAATGTAGTGACATTTTTTGGGCCCCATCTAATGAAAGTATCTGTCATACAACTCCCACAATGCCAGCTGGGGATCTACTATTTGCAGATCCATTAAGGTTGTATTTATGAGCAGTGTTTGTGTGTTTGAATGTGATCATGTTTTGTATGGAGTATGTGTGCATGCATGTAGGGGTGTATTTGTATCTGGAATGCAGTGGTGGACTTCTATGTAATGTTTGACGTGACATGTAATGTGACGTGACACCAGGCGCTCCTACGCAGAGCAGGAGGTGCTCCCACTCCCAGTGTACAGTGTGTGTGGTGATTTTTGCGCTGCCCCCCCCCCCCCCCCCCCCCCGTGGCGCCGGACTGGCCAACCCCACGGTACGCCCCTGAGGCCAGTACCTCCCTATGTGAGGTGTCTTTGGAAAGCTGTATTCCGAGAGCCAATGTTGGCGCCTTAGTTATAGCATGCTACATTTTTACTGGTCACGGATATTCTCTAATCCGCCTCAAGTTAGTTCAGAAGTCCCGTCCCCTATTCTCGCTTCTAGCAAGTCCGGGACAAGGAGCTCCCTCAAGTCCAAGGTGTCATTCGAGGCCTCTGTTCCTCCCTGACCTCCCCTCCTCAAAATAACGCTCTGATTGATCGTCCTAGGTCCGAAAGTTAACCTGATTAAGTTTGACTGGACCGCGGCACTCCCGCAATCAGATCTACAATTCCAGGCAATTTCTGGGTAGCTCCCGGTCATGCACGCTTTGCTGTAGTGCGCCTCCTGGATGTCCCTGGGGCAGCGCAAGAGACTTCCCCGGTGCACAGGGATCTGGTTGCAGGCAGAGCACAGCATAGAAGGGATGATTGATTTCATGGAGGACATGGCTATGAGTCCTCCGTTGTTATTAGAATAGCGATGTGGTGGAAAATAATATAATTCAACAAGAAAGGGAGTCTTTGGGACCAGGCCCATGGTCTTTGGGCAGGAGGCTGGCCTTTACGCCTCTACAGGAATCTGTGGCACAAGAGCCTCCGTCACAGGTGTGTTTTTTTGTAGGTGCACTTTTGTGTGTAATGTTGGAGTTTTAATGAATTGAATGGTATTTGTATATAATTTTGGTATGTTAATATATGGGTGTGTTTGCATGTAATGTTGGTGTTTGATTGCTGATATGTATGCACATATGCCCATACACTACCACATGATACATACATCATACACAGATATACATACACATAGGCACACACTGACACTAAGATGACATATATAAACCCGCTGATGCACACACAGATACACACACTGACACATACGCACTCACACAAAGACACACATAAACAAACACAGATACACACTCACACACGCACACAAATACACTAATGCATATACACAGATGCACACACGGACACATACACACTCAGATACACACACAGGCACATATACCCACACTGACACATACACACTCACTCAGTCATATAGACACCCAGATACACACACTGACACATACACACTCAGACACAGACACACACAGATACACACTGAAACATACATACTCACTCAGACATGTAATATTTTTTCTCCTGTTAACCTACTTTTAATGTGCATGATGCTGGTTCCCCTAGCATTCTGCTGGTGGCTAAGTCTGATAGTAGTGTGGATCTGAGGCTGGTATTATCCTTGCTCCTCCCGACTTCTGTACTTGCTCTCTCCCTGTCGTGCGGCTCCCTCTGAATCTTTGAGGTACATGCTTTCGCTTCCTTCCAGCATTGGTGATCTGACAGGGGCCCTGTTGCACTTTTAAAGTGCCACTGCGCCAGACAAACTCCTGTTTATAAATACCCCATTGAGTGGCCCTAGGTGTTCAGGCCCCAATGCGGCAGCTGTGTGCAGCTACTGCAAGCCCTCCCCACTTTCCCTTGCAAAGTCTTTATCAGTATCTGCCAACTTCAGTGGCTTCTCATAAAAAATTGAAGTTACATTGACGTGATTAACGTCAGCATTTTTAAGTGCCCTTGCAAATCCGCATGTATGAAGAGTAGGAAAGATGAACTTATTAATGGTCTCTGTCCACTATAAATATGTCAGCCTACTTTGGAGAATAATCAGATTGTCTGTTCAAGCATTTGGAGTAATCCTGTCTGGGTCCTGAGTTGTTCTAGGGCTGGTGTCTGACAGATTTCTACAATCTCTAAAGGGATGTAAACTGTCGGTGTCTGGTTCTCATGTTTATTACCATCGGTGACAGCCACAGACATCAGTTGTGAAGCCACTGATTATAAACTACTGCTTTAAAGGAACACTATAGTCACCTAAATTACTTTAGCTAAATAAAGCAGTTTTAGTGTATAGATCATTCCACTGCAATTTCATTGCTCAGTTCATTGTCATTTATGAGTTAAACCACGTTATTTCTGTTTATGCAGCCCTAGCCACACACAAAAAAAACTGGTTTCACTTTCAAACAGATGTAATTTACCTTAAATAATTGTATCTCAATCTCTAAATTGAACTTTAATCACCTACAGGAGGCTCGTGCAGGGTCTTGCAAGCTATTAACATAGCAGGGGATAAGAAAATCTTAATTAAACAGAACTTGCAATAAAGAAAGCCTAAATAGGGCTCTCTTTACAGGAAGTGTTTATGGAAGGCTGTGCAAGTAACTAGGGTTCATAAACAAAGGGATTTAACTCCTAAATGGCAGAGGATTGAGCAGTGAGGCTGCAGGGGCATGTTCTATACACCAAAACTGCTTCATTAAGCTAAAGTTGTTCAGGTGACTATAGTGTCCCTTTAAAGCTCACCTCCATCCATAGAACTGCCATTTCCTGGATTCTATTTTTTACTCTTGTTACTGTTGCATGTGAAAAACCAGCAGTGAAATTGAGCAGTGAAATTGCAAGGAAATGATCTATACACTAAAACTGCTTTATTTAGCTAAAGTAATTTAGGTGACTATAGTGTTCCTTTAATAGTGTGAGATAATAATATCAACGTGTCTGAAGACATCATAGTATGAGACACCTTTTACAGAATGCAGATGTGACATTTGGATTTCCTAATACATACTCCACTGTTGTGTATATATTATTGAATTTGAGCACATGATTTTTTATAAATATTAATGTTAGGGATACTTTAACCTTGGGCAGCACCAGCATTATATACATGTCCCAGTTTGACCAAAATTGGTGGGAATTACATTCTTTGGTGGCAGCTGTTTTTTGCAGCTGCTGCCATAAATTCAACTCCAGAGAGGGCTGCTGTTGTATAGCATTAGCTTTCTTGGAGACCATGATTCACACTAATCGCGGGCAGATTATCCCCCCATACTGCATGTTTAGTGAATAAGTGCACTGGATTTCGTATGTTGTATGAATTGACCCCAGCAGCATCCTTATAATGTATGCATGTTAAGGTGAGTGCAGCCCTCTTGGTCTCATATGTAATATTCAGGGCCGCCATCAGGGGGTGACAACCATAACAGTTGTCACGGGCCCGGCGGCCCTGGGGGGCCGGCCGCCCGGGCCCCATATGTGGGGCCCATCGGGTGGCCCACACACTTAGGGCCACCCGATGAGCCCCCTCCTTCAGGGGCCCGGTAAGCGCTGTGGCCGTTGTATAGCGCGACCGGGCCCCTTTAAAAAAAAAAAAAAAAAAGCAGCCGCAAGTGCTGCTGGGAGGAAGTGGTCACTTCCTCCCAGCTCACTCCGCGCGGGAGGAGCGCGCGCCAGCCGTAAAGAGGGAGAGCTAGGCAGTGAAGAGGGAGCCGCGCCGACTCCCATCATCCCCAGCCACCCTCCTGCAAAGAAAAGGTAAGAGACAGGAGGGTGGCTGGAAAACTAGCTGTGTATGTGCATGTATGTGTGTATGTGTGTGTCTGTATGCATGTATGTCTGTCTGTGTATGTCTGTCTGTATGCATGCATGTATGTCTATGTATGTATGTCTGTCTGGATGCATGCATGTCTGTCTGTATGTCTGTGTGTATGTCTCTGTCTGTCTGTCTGTATGTCTGTGTGTCTGTATGCATGTATGTGTATGTATGTCTGTCTGTTTGTATGTGTATGTCTGTATGCATGTATGAATGTCTGTCTGGATGCATGCATGTCTGTCTGTACGTCTATGTCTGTCTGTCTGTATGCATGTATGAATGTCTGTCTGGATGCATGCATGTCTGTCTGTACGTCTATGTCTGTCTGTCTGTATGCGTGTATGTCTGTCTGTATGCATGTATGTCTGTGTGTCTGGAAGCATGTATGTGTATGTCTGTCTGTGTATGTATGTCTGTCCGTATGTCTATGTATGTATGTCTGTATGCATGTATGTCTATGTATGTATGTATGTCTGTCTGGATGCATGCATGTCTGTCTGTATGTCTATGTCTGTCTGTATGTGTGTATGTCTGTCTGTATGCATGTATGTCTGTGTGTCTGGATGCATGTATGTGTATGTATGTCTGTCTGCCTGTGTATGTCTGTCTGTCTGCATGCATGTCTGTCCGTGTGTGTATGTATGTATGTCTGTATGCATGCATGTCTGTGTGTATGTCTGTATGTATGTCTGTGTGTATGTTTATGTATGTATGTCTGTCTGTATGTATGACTGTATGCATGTATGTCTATGTATGTATGTATGTATGTATGGATGCATGTCTGTATGTATGTCTGTGTGTAAGGGAGAACAGGAGAGGAATCTGTCCTAAAACGCATATAAACATATGCGGGATGTAGAGGAAAACCCAGTTAAAATATTAGACTTTATTAGAAAGATAAATACAATAAATAAGCAATTGAATGAACAAATAAATAAATAAAGAGAACGAAAACTTTAACCATATAAGCGGGAAGGGGGGAGTGAGGTGAGACACATCTAAGTGAAAATTATGAATAAAGACCCCTGAAGGGTATAACAATAAAGCGTTGCTGTCTAAAAGATACCCCAGTGGCAACACCGTCTACCTACAGAGGTATGTAATCGCACTAGATGCCAATATGACACAGTATAGCTCTGGTGGAGAACAGTAAACGAATATACTAGTTCCTGTAAAGCAGCAGAGATACAAATAATAATCGGCAACAGTTAAAGCGATATTACATGGACTCGTATGTCAGTGGCAGCAAACGCCACAGTTAATCCAAATGCCACACAGTAAGTCTCTAATAGGTCAGTGGAGCGAACATGTGATCGTGGGCAGAGGGAAAAACTGAGATGTAAAAAGGGAATAAGTAATGCTACTAAAGTGATACTGCCTAAAGAATACCTCAATGACACCACAGTCCACCTCCATAGGCATATAGCCGCCCTTAGTGCCGGTATAATAAAGTACGACTCTGTTAGAGAGCAATAAACAATAAATTGCTACTAAATGACAGAGAGACAAATAGTCACCGGCAACAATATAGGGCGATACTAATTGAACACGTGTGTCAAAGGCAACAAATGCTACAATAGATTCGAATGCCACAGAATGTTACAAAAGCTCTTGTAGGTAAAGAGAGCGGACTTATAATAGTAGGCAATGGAGAGGTTAAAATATCAAAAGGCAATATGTAATGTAGCAAGTCAGGTGTTAGACTGAAAACAGGTTTCCCTATAGAGCATTAATTCCGTGCTAATATGGATAACAGGGTATCTTGCTGCCCAACCTCACTATCGTGAAGGTACAATAACCTATATACTATTTCCCAATCTGGTGTATACCTAAATAGGAAAGGAATGGTGCCTTCATGGGCACCAGGTATAGTAAAGTAGTATAGGAGGAGGACGAGATGTGTGTATGTCTATGTCTGTCTGACTGCATGCATGTATGTCTACGTATGTATGTCTGTCTATGTATGTTTGTGTATGTCTGTATGCATACATGTATGCATGTATGTCTGTCTGTATGTATGTCTATGTATGTATGTATATATGTATGTCTGTATGTCAGTATGAATGTATATCTGCATATCATTATGAACGTAGGTCTGTGTGTATGTGTGTATGGATGTCTGTATGCATGTATGTCTGTCAGTATGTCTGTATATATGCATGTATGTCAGTCTGTATGCATGTATGTATGTCTGTATGCCATTATGAATGTATGTCTGTATGCCATTATGAATGTATGTGTGTATGGATGTCAGTGTCTGTATGTATGAATGTGTGTGTATGGATGTCAGTGTCTGTATGTATGTATGTCGGTGTCTGTATGTATGTATGTGTCTTTATGTCCTCTTGCATGTGTGTCTGTATGTATGTTAGTATGTGTCTGTCTGTCACTATGTATGACTGTGTGTATGTCTCAGTATGTGTGTGTCAGTATGTATGCGTGTATGTCTGTTTCAGTATGTGTGTCTGTTAGTATGTATCTGTGTCCTTTTGTATCAGTGTGTGAGTTTGTGTCTGTGTGTGGACCCAGTGGGCAGTATTTGGAGGCGGGCCCCAGGGGGCCCATACCCTGAGCTGAGTTAGGGGCCCCAAAATTTCTGGTGGCGGCCCTGGTAATATTATTTGAGAGTCCAGTCCAATTCCAGTGTTTTTTGCACCTGTCAGAGGTGCGTTATTCTAGGGCCCTATTTAACTGTGCACTGAACTCCAAGAGGATGGACTTCCCAAGTAAGCGGGTTAATCTCATAAAAGCAGGCATTGGGTTGATAGAGTAGAACCTGCACAAAATAAAGGTACATTGGCATTGTGGTAGACTTATACAATATAAAATCATAAACTGTAACTAAAACCCCATTATTTTTGCCTACGTGAGGTGTTTTTAAAACAACTATTAAATTCTGAGAGCTGTGAAGTTGCTGTACAACTTATATGCACATCAGGGCTCAAAATTTACACCCGCTTAACTAGCCACTCGCCACTAGAAATTGAGTTTTTGCAAGTGTGCCATGAACTCTCAACAGCCGGTGTAGATACTTGTTTTCCTGGCTCTATAGGATCTCTAGGTCCCCCCCACCCTCAGGGTCCCACTCCAGCCGAGCTGAAGGGGGAAGAAGGGGTTAATCACTTACTTTCCTCCCTCTTCCGGCATCAGCGCTGCATGCGCGGCAAGATTCAATCAGATTCCATGAGACAGCCACTAGAGGCTGGATTAACCCTAGTGTAAACATAGCAGTTTCCCTGAAACTGCTATGTTTACAGCTGCAGTGTTAACCCTAGATGGACCTGGCACCCAGACCACTTCATTGAGCTGAAGTGGTCTGGGTGCCTATAGTGGTCCTTTAAGCATGTCTGCATGCCAGATTGATAGTCATTTATACGTGTTCATTTATCCTTGTGCAATAAAAAGGTATTCATTTTCAATGGAATTGTTTCTTACCGTATATACTCGAGTATAAGTCGAGTTTTTCAGCAAATTTTTTGTGCTGAAAAACCCCAACTCGACTTATACTCGAGTCAATGTCTGTATTATGGCAATTTACATTGCCATAATACAGACTGGGGGCTGTGTAGGAGGGGGCTGGCAGGAAGCTCTTACTTACCTCTTCTGCAGCTCCTGTCAGCTCCCTCCTCCTCCGCGCCGGTCTGGTCAGCTCCTTCTGTCAGCTCCCAGTGTAAGTCTCGCGAGAGCCGTGGGGTCATAGCGCGGCTCTCGCGAGACTTACACTGGGACTTGCAGAGGGAGCTGACCGGACCAGCGCGGAGGAGGAGGGAGCTGACAGGAGCTGCAGGAGAGGTAAGTGCTTCCTGCCAGCCCCCTCCACTGAACTGCCAATGCCACTGGACCACCAAGGAGTGAGAGCCCCCTCCCTGCCATGTATCAAGCAGGGAGGGGGGACGAAAAAAATAATAATAATATTAAAAATAATAATAAAAAAATAAATATATAACATTTTTTAAATAATAATTAACACCGCATTCACACACACACACACTGCACTCATACACACACACTGCACTCATATACACACACTGCACTCATACACACACTGCACTCATACACACACACTGCACTCATATACACACACTGCATTCATACACACACTGCACTCATACACACACACACTGCATTCACACACACTGCATTCATTATATACACACACTGTAAATAAATATTCAATTAATATCATTTTTTTAGGATCTAATTTTATTTAGAAATTTACCAGTAGCTGCTGCATTTCTCACCCTAGTCTTATACTTGAGTCAATAAGTTTTCCCAGTTTTTTGGGGTAAAATTAGGGGCCTCGGCTTATATTCGGGTCGGCTTATACTCGAGTATATACGGTATATTAATTAGGTGTTTTTTTATTTCTCCGTGATTATTACTACAATCCTGCAGAGATAGGACACGGCTACAATTAATTCCTGGGTGTACTGAGATATGCCATGCATGGTAATTGTTCTACATTCCTTTGTGTATTGCATCTCATGTCTGAATGACCTAGATTTGGTTGAATGTGTTACTCAGCTGTTTGCGAAAGTCACAGTCTGTCATGTTCTCTACAGTTGTCTGAATCTGTTTTATTTATTTACAATAGATTTTACCATGAGGCTTTACACATCTTTATATACAATTTTTATCAGGCATTCATTTTAGCATTGAAATAACCCTGTCCCGTAGAAATCAATAATAAAACCATCAGCAAAAGCTCTTTCAAGTGATTTATATTCTATGTAAACATGGAATGAATGGAAAAGAAATGCTAAAGCAACATGCCAAGCACCATAACCACTACAACTGTACTCCACTTGATAAAGCCTGTACGATTGATAAAGCCTACTGGTGAAACGCGTTATGGATTTTTGGTCACTCTAGCAGTGTACTGCGCCAATGACCTTCTATATATTTATTTTCTTTTATACCTCCTGGCAATTTTTATTTTCCATTTACTCCAAAGAATCCTAGGTGGGGATTATACAACTAGAGCCTTTATCAGAGAGCAGTTGGCCTGCTCTACCTTTGTGAGTATAATTTATTTATTCATTTTATACATTTTACTCTTTATCTATCTGTTGCTTTTTTTAAATGTCCTATTGGTTCCTTGACACCTTTTGTTCTGTGGACACTTGCATCATATCCTTTAAGTGGGGATTATACCACTGTACACGCTATACGCTGGAGCTTGCTATAGTTCCAATAAATGTGAGTAACCCAACTATGCATTTTATATTATCCATACTGCTTGAGTTCACTTATTGCACTATTGGAGTCTTTTTGTCTTTAGTCTTTTTATGTATGAACCACATAAAATTACCCTACTAACCTACAGACAAGAATTTATCACTTGATCTACCACTACTACCTATTACTACTATCTCAGAGGTTACTTTCAATTTAAGACTTGATTGATTATAATCAAGTAGCCGCCAGTGTCCGGGATTGAGAGGCCCCCCTTCCCTGTTATGACTGGTAAAACGGCAGGGAGGGGGGCCAACAATGTGTAGGGTGCATAGCAGAACCGGTGCTACTATCACCTCAGGCACCGGCTATTGATTATAAGACTTGACTAAGATTATAATCCTGCATTGTAGTGGTTATAGTGCATGTTATTCTTAAAGGAACAGTCTATACACCATACCCCCCCCCCCCCCCATAGCCCCACAGTGGGGTTAAAAAAAATAAAGAATGGGGGACAGAGTCATCCAGTGACTAGTGGGTGACAACAACATAGAGCCCCCCACCAGCCTCTACCTATGTGCAAAGTTTGGGGGCTCTAGCTATAATAATGCATGGTGACAATATGTTCCCCCCTTCAACCCTCACCTGTGGATGCCATATAAGAAATTATTTTAACAAATGTGTGGACCTTATGTCTGTCCCAGCTCAGGTGGGGGCTAAATTAATAATAGATGAGGTTAGTAACTTAAAAATACATTCCTTATGAGGACTTGCCCACATTATGCAGTTTCAGTCAGACTGCTCTGATTGTTTGTAAACCAACCAATCAGAGCACTCTGATATGCAAGTCAGTGTGATTGTTTAGTAGACATGTCCCTATCTGCAGCATGGCGGGTGGGGGCATGAGGGAAGTTTTAAAACACATTGTACTAATATGGGGATTATAATGACCCCCAGAGGCTTTTATTTGTTGCTTAGTTTAGGAGATATCTCTCCCGAACTAAGTGAGCAGCGTTGATTTAACCTGTTAGGGAAAGGAAGATGCGGGAAAGAACTCCCCACTTCTTCTGTTTTTAAATGATCTAATCACAAGGAGGGAACCAGTAGCAAGCTTCTTTTAAATAAACAAATAATAAATTGACAAATTGCATGGACAAATATACACCCACCAAGCCTTTTATTTTATCATTTATTTTGTGTGAATTGCAGTTAATTGTGGTTCATACAAATTGACTAATTCCCCAAAGTGCAGACAAAGTAGCATTCATCCAAAAATTAATACCCAGGTCTAATTACAAGCTATATTGGGTAGGGAGAAGGGTTAATTTGAAGGGTAACGTTTGGATTTACATTTTGGTCAGTAGCAGACAATTGGCAGGTGTAAAGTGGAAGAACAGTGTGTATGAGCGTATCATATTAACAAGATCTTCAGCAATATGTAGTGCATATGAGTGTATTACAGAGCTCTGCAGTAATATGAATTGCAAATGAGTGCATTTCAGATCTCCGTACTAATATTTAGTGTATAAACGTGCTTTACAGGGCTCAACTATAAAACGAGGCTTAATATAATTTAGTTGTGCCTCTCCCGAGATCAAGCTCTGGAACTGCTTTCCACACTTTCTCCAGTAGTGGACCGCCACCTAGACTTTAAGAACCTGATGTTTCTAGGTATCTTGGGTTACCCCCAAAATGTACAAATTAAAAGGACACTATAGGCAGCCAGACCAATTCATCTTCATTGTCTGGTGCCATGTCCCAGTCTGTTTAACGGTGCAGTGTTTTTTTGTTTTGTTTTTCAATGTATATTTTTTATTGAAGATTATACAAGGATACAATACATTACATAGAAGATTTGCATACATCTCGGATTAATACAGTTTCAACAGCATAAGTACCAGGTTAAGCATAAATATATTATCGCTTAAAGGACTACTCTAGGCACCCAGACAACTTCAGCTTAATGAGAAACTGCTATGTTTATAATAGGGTTAATCCAGCCTCCAAATCCTCTAGTGGCTGTCTCACTGACAGCCGCTAGAGGCGCTTGCGTGATTCTCACTGTGAAAATCACAGTGAGAGCACGCAAGCGTCCATAGGAAAGCATTGTAAATGCTTTTCTATGAGACTGGCTGAATGCGCGCGCAGCTCTTGCCGAGCATGCGCATTCAGCCGAAAGGGAGGATCAGAGGCGGAGAGGCGGAGGAGAGCTCCCCGAGCGGCGCTGGAGAAAGAGGTAAGTTTAACCCCTTTCCTCACACCAGAACCCGGCAGGAGGGGGTCCCTGAGGGTGGGGGCACCCTCAGGGCACTATAGTGCCAGGAAAACGAGTATGTTTTCCTGGCACTATAGTGGTCCTTTAATTTGCATTGCAATATACATTGTAGTATTAATTAACAGCATGTGCTGTGATTGTAGACAATATAAGGTACCCTGGCATTGGTGTTGTGTAGGTGATAATTAAATGGGGGTGCATTTCCTTTGTACATACAGTATGTTCGTCTTATGGTCATATCGCTTGTCTTGTCTGTATCCGTAAAGGGATATGAGAAGAAGGAGGGGGAGGTAGAAGGAGAAGAATCACAAACGATAGAGTGTAAGAATAGAGTCAAAAGAGGGGTAATTTCTAGGGAGATATACGAAGTCGTGCATGTGCATTCATATCCACTTTGAGATGGGTTCACAGTCAGATCAGGGTGTGTGTTTTATGTCACCTGCAACCCACCTACAACAGCACTGTAATCATGTTGCTATCCTGCAGTTCGTGAATGCGCCATTACATCTTAGTGGTTAGGAATATTTTTCGGTCAGGTATACTAGACCTGTCTTTAGGGAATGAATGTGTCTATGTAGTTACTTCACCAGGTGTGGATGGAAGCCATGTTTATAATTATATCACCAATAGTGTTGTCGCGAACCCGAAATTTTCGGTTCGCGAACGGCGAACGCGAACTTCCGCAAATGTTCGCGAACCGCGCGAACCGCCATTGACTTCAATGGGCAGGCGAATTTTACAAACAACAGGGACTCTTTCTGGCCACAATAGTGATGGAAAAGTTGTTTCAAGGGGACTAACACCTGGACTGTGGCATGCCAGAGGGGGATCCATGGCAAAACTCCCATGGAAAATTGCACAGTTGATGCAGAGTCTGCTTTTAATCCATAAAGGGCAGAAATCACCTAACATTGACACCTGTCCTCAAAGCCCAGCCCTGATACACACTGACACAGAGCAGAATAGAGACTGTTCCCCCTACATAGGGTCACTTGGCAGATATGGATTGACACCTGTCCTCAAAACCCCTGATACACACTGACACAGAGCAGAATATGGACTGTTCCCCCTACATAGGGTCACTTGGCAGATATGGATTGACACCTATCCTAATGATCCCTGATACACACTGACACAGAGCAGAATAGAGACTGTTCCCCCTACATAGAGTCACTTGGCAGATATGGATTGACACCTGTCCTCAAAACCCCTGATACACACTGACACAGAGCAGAATAGGGACTGTTCCCCCTACATAGGGTCACTTGGCAGATATGGATTGACACCTGTCCTCAAAACCCCTGATACACACTGACACAGAGCAGAATAGGGACTGTTCCCCCTACATAGGGTCACTTGGCAGATATGGATTGACACCTGTCCTCAAAACCCCTGATACACACTGACACAGAGCAGAATAGAGACTGTTCCCTTCCACAGAGACCATGATACACACTGACACAGAGCAGAATAGAGACTGTTCACCGTCCACAGAGACCATGATACACACTGACACAGAGCAGAATAGAGACTGTTCCCCCTAAATAGGGTCACTTGGCAGGTATGGATTGACACCTGTCCTCAAAGCCCCTGATACACACTGGGGGGAGCTACTGTCCTCCCCAACCCCTGCGCGGTGGGTGGGGGCCATAAATCACAATGGGGTGACCTACTGTCCTCCCCCCTCGGCCCCCACCCCTGCGCGGTGGGTGGGGGGCATAAATCACAATGGGGGGCCTACTTTCCTCCCCCCGGCCCCCATCCCTGCGCGGTGGGTGGGGGGCATAAATCACAATGGGACGGACCTACTGATAGGAGTGGAGTATTGTTCATATCAGTTTAATACCTTCCGCGTCTCCTATCAGTGGACGTGTAAATGGCAGAGATTTTTAATTGTTGAATCACCTCCCCTTTTTAGGCCAAGGTGGGAAGATGCTTAGACCACTGGTATATTGGTGCCATCTTGGAGGATTTTAATTTTTGGTTTGGTTTTTGAAGCCACAGTGCTGCACCAGTGGGCTTAAAATTTAGGCATGTACACATGCCTGAAAAATTTGGTATTGTTGCAGCCGCTGCTGTAGCAGCGGCCAGAAAAATTGATGTTTGTTTCACAGGCAGAAAGTGCCCTAAAACATGGCGGCTTGAACCCTAGTTGGTGGCGGATAAGTCACGCAAGTCAAACGTCATTCAGAGCTAAAATACAGCAGCGTGTGGACCATTTTTAGCCCAAGGCAGCTCATCTCATCAGGCCTTTTTTAAGCGAATGTATCGCCCAGTGTCAGTCCCTTCGGGATCCATCCCTCATTCATCTTAATAAAGGTGAGGTAATCTAGACTTTTTTGACCTAGGCGACTTCTCTTCTCAGTGACAATACCTCCTGCTGCACTGAAGGTCCTTTCTGACAGGACACTTGAAGCGGGGCAGGCCAGAAGTTCTATCGCAAATTGGGATAGCTCAGGCCACAGGTCAAGCCTGCACACCCAGTAGTCAAAGGGTTCATCGCTCCTCAGAGTGTCGATATCTGCAGTTAAGACGAGGTAGTCTGCTACCTGTCGGTCGAGTCGCTCTCTGAGGGTGGATCCCGAAGGGCTGTGGCGATGCATAGGACTTAAAAAGGTCCGCATGTCCTCCATCAACAACACGTCTTTAACCCCTTAAGGACACATGACATGTGTGACACGTCATGATTCCCTTTTATTCCGGAAGTTTGGTCCTTAAGGGGTTAAAGCGTCCTGTCCTTGCCGGCGTGGTCGTGGGAGGAGGAGGAGGAGGATGACTTCCACCTCTCCCCCTGTTAGATTCCCGTTGTGCTGTGACATCACCCTTATACGCTGTGTAAAGCATACTTTTTAATTTATTTTGCAAATGCTGCATCCTTTCCGACTTGTTGTAATTGGGTAACATTTCCGCCACTTTCTGCTTATACCGGGGGTCTAGTAGCGTGGACACCCAGTACAGGTCGTTCTCTTTCAGCCTTTTTATACGAGGGTCCCTCAACAGGCAGGACAGCATGAAAGACCCCATTTGCACAAGGTTGGATGCCGAGCTACTCATGTCCCGTTCCTCCTCCTCACTGATGTCATTGAAGGTATGTTCTTCCCCCCAGCCACGTACAACACCACGGGTACCAGATAGGTGACAACGAGCACCCTGGGATGCCTGTTGTGTTTGGTCTTGCTCCTCCTCCTCCTCCTCCTCAAAGCTACAATCCTCCTCTGACTCCTCTTCCTCACAATCCTCTTCCAGCGTTGCCGCAGGTCCAGCAAGCGATGCTGATAAGGCTGTTTCTGGTGGTGATGGTGACCACAACTCTTCCTCTTCCTCTTCACGCTCATCTACAGCCTGATCCAGCACTCTTCGCAGGGCACGCTCCATGAAGAAAACAAATGGTATGATGTCGCTGATGGTGCCTTCGGTGCGACTGACTAGGTTTGTCACCTCCTCAAAAGGACGCATGAGCCTACAGGCATTGCGCATGAGCGTCCAGTAACGTGGCAAAAAAATTCCCAGCTCCCCAGAGGCTGTCCTAGCACCCCGGTCATACAAATATTCATTAACAGCTTTTTCTTGTTGGAGCAGGCGGTCGAACATTAGGAGTGTTGAATTCCAACGTGTAGGGCTGTCGCAAATCAAGCGCCTCACTGGCATGTTGTTTCGCCGCTGGATATCGGCAAAGTGAGCCATGGCCGTGTAGGAACGCCTGAAATGGCCACACACCTTCCTGGCCTGCTTCAGGACGTCCTGTAAGCCTGTGTACTTATGCACAAAGCGTTGTACGATCAGATTACACACATGTGCCATGCACGGCACATGTGTCAACTTGCCCAACTTCAATGCCGCTATCAAATTTTTTCCGTTGTCACACACCACTTTGCCGATATCCAGTTGCTGCGGAGTCAGCCACTTTTCCACCTGTGCGTTCAGGGCGGATAGGAGTGCTTGTCCGGTGTGACTCTCTGCTTTTAAGCAAGTCAAACCCAAGACGGCGTGACACTGCCGTATCCGGGATGTGGAATAGTACCTGGGGAGCTGGGGGGGTGCCGTTGATGTGGAGCAAGAAGCAGCTGCACAAGAGGACTCAGCCGAGGAGGTTATGGAAGAGGATGGAGTAGGAGGAGTAGAGGAGGTGGCAGCAGGACTGCCTGCAATTCGTGGCGGTGTCACCAACTCCTCTGCAATGCCACGCATTCCTTGCTTGTCAGCCGTCAGCAGGTTTACCCAATGCGCAGTGTAGGTGATATACCTGCCCTGACCATGCTTTGCAGACCAGGTATCAGTGGTCAGATGGACCCTTGCCCCAACACTGTGTGCCAGACATGCCATGACTTCCTTTTGCACAATCGAGTACAAGTTGGGGATTGCCTTTTGTGAAAAGAAATTCCGGCCGGGTACCTTCCACTGCGGTGTCCCAATAGCTACAAATTTTTTGAACGCCTCAGACTCAACCAGATTGTATGGTAAAAGCTGGCGGGCTAATAGTTCGGACAAGCCGGCTGTCAGACGCTGGGCAAGGGGGTGACTTGGTGACATTGGCTTCTTATGCTCAAACATGTCCTTGACAGACACATGACTGTGGGCAGATGAGCGGGAACTGCTCAAGGCGGGAGACGGAGTGGCGGATGGTTGAGAGGGGGCAAGAAGGACAGCAGTGGTTGACGTGGCTGAAGATGCTGGACCAGGAGGAGGATGGCGGCTTAGAGTAGGCGTGCTGCTTGTACTCATGTGTTGATCCCATAGGCGTTTGTGATGTGAGATCATGTGCCTACGCAAAGCAGTTGTACCTAGGTGGGTGTTGGACCTCCCACGACTCAGTTTCCTTTGGCACAGGTTGCAAATGGCATCGCTGTTGTCAGAGGCAGACACACAAAAAAAATGCCACACTGCTGAGCTCTGCAATGATGGCATTCTGGTGGTGGACACAGCATGCGTTGATTGGCGTGCTGTCGGCCTGACCCCGGGTGCCGATGCATGCTGTCTGACTGTGCCACTAGCTCCTTGCGACGACCCCCCCCTGCTTCCACTGGTCTCTTCCTCCTCCTCTCTGTCTCCCCATCTGAACTTTCGCCCTGTTCTTCTTCTCTTCTAGCGGGCACCCACGTGACATCCATGGACGCATCGTCATCATCAACTGCTTCGCTTGTATCTGACAACTCAGAAAAGGAAGCAGCAGCGGGTACAACATCATCATCATCACACCGTACCTCCATGTGTTTAATGCTGCCTGCCTGAGACATATCCCTGTTATCTACATCCTCTAGCAATAATGGTTGCGCATCACTCATTTCTTCAAACGGGTGTGTGAATAACTCCTCTGACATACCAAGTAAAGCGGCTGTGGTGCTAGTTTTGGTGGTGGCGGCAGGCGGGTGAGTGCTATCTTGAGAGGTGCCTGAAGCTAAGCTGGAGGAGGATGGTGCGTCAAGGTTCCGAGCGGAGGCTGTACAAGATTGGGTGTCCTGTGTTAGCCAGTCAACTAAGTCCTCAGAACTTTTCAAGTTCAGGGTACGTGGCTTCTGAAAACTGGGCATTATTCTAGGGCAAAAGGGAATCACAGCACCACGACCACGACGGCCCCTGCGGGGTGGCCTGCCTCTGCCTGTCATTTTTGGGGGGATTAGTGGTACTATGCGTGCAAGCTACTGTGAGACCAGATATGATTGGCAATGTGCACTGGAACAGTTCTGCAGAGCACACGCTGAAGGAAGGACTGACAGAGCCGCTTGAAGACAAGTAACTGCTATTCAATCTATAACAGTGAAAAACAAATTTTGGTTTTAAAAGCACGCTATAGAGACACCAGATATGATTGGCAATGTGCACTGGAACAGTTCTGCAGAGCACACACTGTAGGCCTGAGACACCCGCTTGAAGACAAGTAACTGCTATTCAATCTATAACAGTGAAAAACAAATTTTGGTTTTAAAAGCACGCTATAGAGACACCAAATATGATTGGCAACTGTCAAAGCACGCTGGAACAGGTCTACAGAGCACACGCTGAAGTAGGCCTGACACCCAGACGCTTGCAGACAACTAACTGATCTTCTATTACAGTGAAAAAAAAATATTTATTTTAAATCTAAAGCTTAACCAATTGTTAAAACAGATATGAGTGGTGGCACTGGGCAAATAGGCACAGTATCCAATGTGAACCTCACACAGAAGCTGGCAGGCAGGCAACTGCTCTTCTATTACAATGAAAAAAAAATATTTATTTTAAATATAAAGCTTAACCTATTGTTAAAACAGATATGAGTGGTGGCACTGGGCAAATAGGCACAGTATCCAATGTGAACCTCACACAGAAGCTGGCAGGCAGGCAACTGCTCTTCTATTACAGTGGAAACAAAATTTTGGTTGTAAAAGCACGCTATAGAGAAACAAGATATGAGTGGCAACTGTCAAAGCACGCTGGCACAGGTCTGCAGAGCACACGCTGAAGTAGGCCTGAAACACAGACGATTGCAGACAACTAACTGCTCTTCTATTACAGTGAAAAAAAAATATTTATTTTAAATGTAAAGCTTAACCTATTGTTAAAACAGATATGAGTGGTGGCACTGGGCAAATAGGCACAGTATCCAATGTGAACCTCACACAGAAGCTGGCAGGCAGGCAACTGCTCTTCTATTACAGTGGAAACAAAATTTTGGTTGTAAAAGCACGCTATAGAGACACAAGATATGAGTGGCAACTGTCAAAGCACGCTGGCACAGGTCTGCAGAGCACACGCTGAAGTAGGCCTGAAACACAGACGCTTGCAGACAACTAACTGCTCTTCTATTACAGTGAAAAAAAAATATTTATTTTAAATGTAAAGCTTAACCTATTGTTAAAACAGATATGAGTGGTGGCACTGGGCAAATAGGCACAGTATCCAATGTGAACCTCACACAGAAGCTGGCAGGCAGGCAACTGCTCTTCTATTACAGTGGAAACAAAATTTTGGTTGTAAAAGCACGCTATAGAGACACAAGATATGAGTGGCAACTGTCAAAGCACGCTGGCACAGGTCTGCAGAGCACACACTGAAGTAGGCCTGAAACACAGACGCTTGCAGACAACTAACTGCTCTTCTATTACAGTGAAAAAAAAATATTTATTTTAAATGTAAAGCTTAACCTATTGTTAAAACAGATATGAGTGGTGGCACTGGGCAAATAGGCACAGTATCCAATGTGAACCTCACACAGAAGCTGGCAGGCAGGCAACTGCTCTTCTATTACAGTGGAAACAAAATTTTGGTTGTAAAAGCACGCTATAGAGACACAAGATATGAGTGGCAACTGTCAAAGCACGCTGGCACAGGTCTGCAGAGCACACGCTGAAGTAGGCCTGAAACACAGACGCTTGCAGACAACTAACTGCTCTTCTATTACAGTGAAAAAAAATATTTATTTTAAATGTAAAGCTTAACCTATTGTTAAAACAGATATGAGTGGTGGCACTGGGCAAATAGGCACAGTATCCAATGTGAACCTCACACAGAAGCTGGCAGGCAGGCAACTGCTCTTCTATTACAGTGGAAACAAAATTTTGGTTGTAAAAGCACGCTATAGAGACACAAGATATGAGTGGCAACTGTCAAAGCACGCTGGCACAGGTCTGCAGAGCACACGCTGAAGTAGGCCTGAAACACAGACGCTTGCAGACAACTAACTGCTCTTCTATTACAGTGAAAAAAAAATATTTATTTTAAATGTAAAGCTTAACCTATTGTTAAAACAGATATGAGTGGTGGCACTGGGCAAATAGGCACAGTATCCAATGTGAACTTCACACAGAAGCTGGCAGGCAGGCAACTGCTCTTCTATTACAGTGGAAACAAAATTTTGGTTGTAAAAGCACGCTATAGAGACACAAGATATGAGTGGCAACTGTCAAAGCACGCTGGCACAGGTCTGCAGAGCACATGCTGAAGTAGGCCTGAAACGCAGACGCTTGCAGACAACTAACTGCTCTTCTATTACAGTGAAAAAAAAATATTTATTTTAAATGTAAAGCTTAACCTATTGTTAAAACAGATATGAGTGGTGGCACTGGGCAAATAGGCACAGTATCCAATGTGAACCTCACACAGAAGCTGGCAGGCAGGCAACTGCTCTTCTATTACAGTGGAAACAAAATTTTGGTTGTAAAAGCACGCTATAGAGACACAAGATATGAGTGGCAACTGTCAAAGCACGCTGGCACAGGTCTGCAGAGCACACGCTGAAGTAGGCCTGAAACACAGACGCTTGCAGACAACTAACTGCTCTTCTATTACAGTGAAAAAAAAATATTTATTTTAAATGTAAAGCTTAACCTATTGTTAAAACAGATATGAGTGGTGGCACTGGGCAAATAGGCACAGTATCCAATGTGAACCTCACACAGAAGCTGGCAGGCAGGCAACTGCTCTTCTATTACAGTGAAAAAAAAATATTTATTTTAAATGTAAAGCTTAACCTATTGTTAAAACAGATATGAGTGGTGGCACTGGGCAAATAGGCACAGTATCCAATGTGAACCTCACACAGAAGCTGGCAGGCAGGCAACTGCTCTTCTATTACAGTGGAAACAAAATTTTGGTTGTAAAAGCACGCTAAAGAGACACCAAATATGATTGGCAACTGTCAAAGCACGCTGGCACAGGTCTGCAGAGCACACGCTGAAGTAGGCCTGAAACACAGACGCTTGCAGACAACTAACTGCTCTTCTATTACAGTGAAAAACAATATTTATTTTAAATGTAAAGCTTAACCTATTGTTAAAACAGATATGAGTGGTGGCACTGGGCAAATAGGCACAGTATCCAATGTGAACCTCACACAGAAGCTGGCAGGCAGGCAACTGCTCTTCTATTACAGTGAAAAAAAATATTTATTTTAAATGTAAAGCTTAACCTATTGTTAAAACAGATATGAGTGGTGGCACTGGGCAAATAGGCACAGTATCCAATGTGAACCTCACACAGAAGCTGGCAGGCAGGCAGGCAACTGCTCTTCTATTACAGTGAAAAAAAAATATTTATTTTAAATGTAAAGCTTAACCTATTGTTAAAACAGATATGAGTGGTGGCACTGGGCAAATAGGCACAGCATCCAATGTGAACCTCACACAGAAGCTGGCAGGCAGGCAACTGCTCTTCTATTACAGTGAAAAAAAAATATTTATTTTAAATGTAAAGCTTAACCTATTGTTAAAACAGATATGAGTGGTGGCACTGGGCAAATAGGCACAGTATCCAATGTGAACCTCACACAGAAGCTGGCAGGCAGGCACCTGCAATTACATTACACAGGAAAAAAAAAAAAAAAAAGCAGCCTGATGTTATAGCCCTAAAAAGGGCTTTTTGGGGTGCTGTCCTTACAGCAGAGATCAGATGAGTCCTTCAGGATTGTAGTGGACACTGAATACCCTAGCCTAGCTATCAATTTCCCTATCTAATCAGCAGCAGCTAAACTTTCCCTCCTCTCACTAAGCATGCATCTTCCGAATGAATCGAAAATGGATGCTGGGAGGGAGGTTGGAGGGAGGGTGTGGAAGGGAGGGAGTGCTGCTGATTGGCTGGAATGTGTCTGCTGACCGAGAGGCACAGGGTCAAAGTTTGCCCAATGATGACGAATAGGGGGCGGATCGAACTGCGCATGTGTCCGCCCGCCGCGGCGAACACGCTAATTTCGCCGGGAACTGTTCGCCGGCGGACAGTTCGGTACATCACTAATCACCAACATCACAAACACTTCACAAAAAAGCCTGTCAAACCACCCAGCATTTGCACACTTGTATAGGTACCCAAACATTTCCTGTGGATTTATTTTTTTATTATGGTTTTTTATACCTTAGATACCATCCAAAAGGAGATTCCTCGCTACTTTCCAACTATTCCAGAATTATTTGTGTTTGCTCTGGTTGCCTATCACCTTACTCATAGTTTTTTCATACTGATATGTTAGTTCCAGTTTTTGTACAACAACATCTATTGTTGGAACGAGGGTGCTTTTCCAGTGGAGTGCTATGCAGGTTTTTGCTATTATAGGAAGATTTAGTATGACAGTTTTATCGGGGTATTCATCTAGCTTATGGGACATATTCAAGACACAGTTTTCTGGTTATAGATCTAGGCTAGTTTTGCACACTTCCCTTATAAGTTTGCTGATCTTCCCCCAAAACTGCCGCAGTAGAGAGGAATCCCAGAATATTTGTTTCATCGTACCTGCTTCCACTCCGCATCTCCAACACATAGAGCTAACAGTGACATAAATACGAGAGAGCCACTGGAGAACTAGGTACCATCTCATTAGAACCTTGGCGTAAGCATTACAGTGTGGAAAGCTTTTGGAGGATTGTTTGGTATGTAAAATAGCAACTTACCATTGTTTCAAGGAGAATGTTTTGCCCAGATCTTTTTCCCAGGACAACATATAGGACAATTTTTCTCCGCCCCCAAGCTCGGCAATAGAATTGTAGCACAAAGACAATGGTCTCACATGGCTCGTGCTTCAAGCAGTAAAGATACAGGAAAGAACCAAAAAGAAAAAAGGGGTCAAGTTGTCTACCTTAAAGACACGGAAGCCTGGAAGTTTAGAGCCTAAAAACTAAAAAGGCTCTAAAAAATGTGAGTAAATTTAAACTCACACTAGATATAAAGTACTGTGTATATACAATATTGCACAATTATTTTGTATATCTTTTTTATCTTTTATGTACACCCCCAAACAAGTCATTTAAAAGGGGTGAGTTATATGTATTATATACCTAACATTTTCATGTTAGTTCAGTACATTGGGCCTATTTTATGCCGCGATTTTTATATTCACATTTACATACATTTACATATTTACATTTGTTCAGTACAGTCGTCCTGCGTTCGGCAACACTTTCATTATTTTAATTTTTAAGCCTTGTTCGGCCACAATACCTGCCATCAGGGGTGTACATAGAGCATTTCACACCCGTGGCAGATTTTGTGTTTGGGCACCCTCCCTGTGCCCTCTTTAGCCCCCCTCCAGTGCCCTCTTTAGCCTGACTCCTGTGCTATCTTTAGCCCCTCTCCCCTCCTGTGCCCTTTTTGTCTCCACCTGTGCCCTATTTGGCCCCCTTCCCTCATGTATCTTTTGTGTCCCCCTGTGCTCTATTTAGCCCCCCTCCCCTCCTGTGCCTTTTTTGTCCCTCCTGTGCCCTATTTAGCCCCCCTCCCCTACTGTGCCTGCTAAGACTCACCTGAAATGGAGGTCAGCAGCGGAGGAGACTCTGCTTCCTGTACCCGGTCCGACAGGAAACAGTTCTGTGCTCTCAGTGAGCACTTCCTGTTAGACCGGGTAGGGGAACAAAGGCTCCTTTACTGCGTTCTGCCACGCCATGCTGCATTTTGTGATCAGCAGGAGGGGAGCCCCTGACGGCTGGATCCCGGGGCGGACTCTTCCTCCTCTATCCCCCACCGGCCCCTTTCTTAGTACACCACTGCCTGCCATTAGGCATTTACATGTTATTTGTTATATCAACAATTAGTTTCCAAGTAGTTTTACCCATTTATTATTACATAGTGTAATTTATAGTAAGTGTCCTACTTGTACTTTTAAGAATATTGTTTGTTGATTGTTGCTGACTTAACAAGTTTTGGATTACTACAGTATACTTCAAACTATACCCCTCACACCTTAAAGTAAATTATGATATTCAACTTATTCATCACCTGTTACACACTGTACATATACATTCACAAATATGCCAGAAATTAACCATTGCAATGTTTATGGCTACTGTAGCGGAGCTCCCATACCCCAACTGACTATCTTCACCGAATATCCTCGAAGCTGGAAGAATGGCCCAGTAACTAGACGACACATTCTGGGAGTACAACTGTTTTTTATTGAGCCAAATGCAGCTTTTTAATGCACAGACCCCAAGCATGGGGTCTCTATTAAGTACATACAGTGCCTGCCAAGCACCTCTGTGTCAGGGAGATAATTGAGTTGATGTCCAATAAACTAATTATGTCCCAGATACAGAGTGCATAACATAAAAACACCCCATAACATAATAAAAACACACAGGAACCCCACATATTATACATCCCCGGATAGCTCGGATACGAGCGCCCATGTTGTCAAAAAGGCACCTGGATCCATGAAGAATTGTCCAATCGCCACCGAGGTAAAGTTTTGATTTGTTTGAGTTCCAGTGTAATTATGGCTAGAGCCTGTCAAATAGCGGGAGCTCCTGGGGTCAAACGAAAAGGGGCTCCTCATGGTTCTCAGGGAGCGATTGTTTAAATTAGTCTGTAGAACCTTCCCTCCAATTAGCACTCTCCTGGCAGGTCGGCAAGTGGAGTAAAACCGTGGATCAAGGTGACCAGGACCACGAGGTGCAGTGGACATGTAAGCTTTCCAGATGGATTGCAGCCAAGTACTGCTGTAGACCTTTCAGGAGTTTTATAGCCGAATGAGTGCCAGAGAGAGATGCATTCGGCAGTAAATGTTTGGGAGAAGGGACAGTACTTAACCAGGTGGGATAGTGAACAGAAAGATACAAGGACAGGGTCTGCCACAGTGGGCTATCAAAGGTTTTACTGTGGTTTAAAGTTTGTGTCATGTCCCTAAATGGAATGACAACATGAGCTGCCCTATTATTTTCCAATTCTCCCTTCCCAGTGGGGAGTCAACGCGAGAGGAGTGAAACATAGAAACATAGAATGTGACGGCAGATAAGAACTATTCGGCCCATCTAGTATGCCCAATTTACTAAATCTTTTCATTATTCTCTTATATCTAGCATAGCCTTATGCCTATCCCATGCATGCTTAAACTCCCTCACTGTTAACCTCTACCACTTCAGCTGGAAGGCTATTCCATGCATCCACTACTCTCTCAGTAATACTTCCTGATTTTATCTTTAAACCTTTGACCTTCTAATTTAAGACAATGTCCTCTTGTTGTTGTAGTTTTCCTTCTTTTAAATATACTCTCCTCCTTTACCGTGTTGATTCCCTTCATCTATTTAAATGTTTCTATCATATCCTGCCTTTCTCGTCTTCCCTGAAAGCTACACATGTTAAGATCCTTTAACCTTTCTTGGTAAGTTTTTCCTTGCAATCCATGAACCAATTTTGTAGCCCTTCTCTGAACTATTTCCAAAGTGTCAATATCCTTCTGGAGATATGGTCTCCAGTACTTTGTACAAAACTCCAAGTGAGGTATCACCAGTGCTCTGTACAATGGTATAAGCACTTCCTTCTTTCTACTGCTAATACCTCTCCCAATGCAATCAAGCATTCTGCTAGCAGTACCTGGGTCTTGGTTCGGGGTGTCAGCCACTGAGCTACAGTCTCAATTTTCACTGGCTCGGGTTTCTGCTTCCCACAACCCACCGGTGTCCCAGGTACTGCACCTCAGCCATCCCTATATGGCACTTGCTGGGCTTGAGGGTCAAGCCCGATTCCCTGATCTTGTGGACCAAGTGTTCCTCCAAGGTGTCGCTAAAGATGGTGATGTCATCCAGGTAGGCACAAGCACACTCCTGGAGGCCATCTAGGAGTCAGTCCACCATCCTCTGAAACGTAGCCGGAGCATTCTTCATCCAGAAAGGCATGATCCGAAAGCGGTGTAAGTCGAACGGGGTGATGAACGCTGACTTAGGGATGGCATCCTTGGCTAGGGGAAGTTGCCAGTACCCCTTACATAAATCGATTGTAGTGAGGTACTGGCCTTTGGCCATTCTATCTAGGAGCTCATGTATTCTAGGCATGGGATATGCGTCCGACACAGTCTTGTCGTTCAACCTCTGGTAGTCTACACAGAAGCAGGTCGTACCATCCCGCTTCGGTACTAGGACTACTGGTGTGGTCCAGGGGCTGTTGGATGGCTCAATGACCCCCAGTCGGAGCACTTCTTGAATCTCCTGGTGCATGTTCTCTAGGACCGACTCTGGTATATGATACTGGGGCTGGTGGAAGGGTAATTGCCCTGGGGTTTCTACCCTGTGGGTCGCCAAAGGAGTGTACCCTGGTGCATTAGAGAAGGTGGCTTTCTTCATTTGGAGTAACTGTTTTACCTGGGTAAGCTCCTGAGGACCTGACCTATCACCCAACTGTACCTCCTCTAACGTTCTTGTCTGTTCTCCGTCACACTAGGAGGTTAGGTAGGGGAAGGTTCTCAAAGTCTTCAGAGGCAGGGACACAGATTGCCACCACTTCTTCCTCTCTCTTGTGGTAGGGTTTGAGCATGTTCACATGGAGCATGCGTCTCCCTTTCAGCACCAGAGCAAGGATCGATCACATAGCGCACTTTCGCTCTACCACCCATTATGGGCCCTGCCAGGCGGCCTGCAGCTTGTCATTGTGGACATGTTTTAAAATCAAAACCTTCTGTCCTATTTGAAAGCTGCAGTCCATGGCTCCCCTATTGCATCAGGTGCACTGGCGTCTCTGAACTGCCTGGAGGTTGCTTCGCACAGCTCGGGTCAGCTTCTCCAAGTTATCTTGGAATTCCAGCACATAGGGAACGATAGGCGTTCTGCCTCCCAGTGTTCCCTAACCAGGTCTAGTGGCCCCCTCCTCCTCCTCCTGGAGAACAGCTCAAATGGGGAGAATCCAGTGAATTATTGTGGCATCTCCAGTATGCGAACAGGAGAATCTCTCCCAGTCTCGGTTGGTGGCTGTAAACGTTCAGAGCAATTGTTTTAATGTCCCATTAAATCATTCATATAGACCATTGGTTTGTGGATGGTAAGGGGAGCTCAGGATTGGTTTAAGGCCACAAAGCCTCCAAGTTGATTAGTGACCTCTGCAGTAAATTGGGTGCCCTGATGTAAAAACGGTCTTGAGTGGGAACCCCATTTGGGAAAAGATTCGCATTAGGGCCTCCGCTACCGTTTCGGTGTGAATGTTGGTCAATGCCACCACCTCTGGGTACCAGCTTGCGTAGTGTACCACGGTCAAGATATATTTCTTGCCGGAGGGACAAGTGTGCACTAAGGGTCCTATTAAATCAATGACCATTTGGCCGAACGATTCCTCTATAATGGGGAGAGGGTGAAGCTTGGCCTTGCGGCGGTCTCCCTTCTTTCCTACCCTCTGGCAGGTATCACAGTTTTGACAATACTGCCGAACATCTTTTGAGATCCCGGGCCAGAAGAAATTTTGAGTCAGCTGGTATTTGGTCCGACTGACTCCTAAGTGCCCGGATAGCGGGATGTTGTGTGCTATCCGCAGCAGTTCCTGTCTATACTTCTGTGGGATACCTAGCTGCTTAGTGGGGATCAGCACCGACCTAGCCACTTTCAGACTCTCTGTACAGCAATCCCTTGTATCCCTACAGGAATACTGTAGCGGAACACCTGGTAACGCGACCGGTTACCTTCGCTATTTCTCTTCCTTCAGCTAAACAGGAACCATCTAGGATATAAAGAGACCCATTTCCCCCCAGTAACTGAATAGGCACCAAACAAGATAACAAGACAAGACTTGAAGAACCCAGAACAGGACAGAAAGCAGAACCCAGAACATGTACACAAGAAACATGAGGGAAACAAGAATAGGACATGGACAAGGCAGGACAGGACTGTGCAAAATAAAACAAGAAAAGAGATACAAGGCAAAACACGAGGAGAAATAACTAAGTATTATATATGTAATTAACATTGGAGATTTAGAAATACATAAATGGCCAAGATGTATGCAGCCCACCACTGCACCAAAGTACTCCAATTACGGTGGGTCCTAACTGCCTACTTATGCATGACTAAAAGTACAATAATAAAACACACACAGTACAGCAAGGAAAGGAGCAGATGAATGAGACCACTGCTAGCAGGAACACACTGAAACAAAAGGATAAATGGCAAAGGGATGGGTGTGGCAACAAAAACCAAACATTAAAGAGAATCTCGGAGACTGTGAATTCCAGTAACGGAATAAAGGAATGAACCCAGAAAACCCAGCATAAAGAAAACCAGACATAAAATAAATAACCAGAAAAATACCATGAAAAACTAAACAAGAACTGTAAAAAGAGTACTGGATACCAGAAGCCATGGCCAGAAATGATCCGCAAACAGGAACAGGATGTGACAAATGTTTAGATCCCACAAGGGATCTTTCTCAAGCTTGAGAAAGATCCCTTGTGGGATCAAAACGTTGCACTTTGTTCCACTAAATGTGCTGAATTGATCCTTGAGTACCTGGACATACATTTTTGTTCAACTATCACAGAAGGGGTAGCTAACCCCAGGTCTGGTTGCAGCAGGATTGCAATACGTATGTAGTAATCCTCTCTTTTTTTGTTCATACAATGTATGACATAGACACTATTTTGTGAAGTTACAGTGCTGTAAAAGAGACGTGGCAATTTCTTTTTTTTTTTTATTCTTTATTTTATTTGTGTCAAATAACAATAATCATGCAGAGCCACAACAGCAACTGCAGGCATTTTCATAGTGTTACAAATGCGTGGCAGTGTAAATGGCACATTTTTTTTTTTTTAAATTACATGAAAAAGACAAACTCGTGAAGTTATAATGAACATGCTTGGTTAGGCATTTGAATAACATAGTTGGGTATGCATAAGCTTATAGTAATGTATGTGGGTTACTTGTTGATGTACATTAGAGTAAATGAGCTTTTAGTGCTTGATAGGTACAGAGGCTTAAAACAGAAAAGCAGTGTCAAAAGTAAAGATTGTGCTTCAACGCTTAAGATGCTTAAAAATGCTTAAAATAACCACCCCATGTTAACCCAGTGACAGTCAGGTAAGAGTCTATGTCAGCATTCAGGATCACCTCTTAGTGTGCAGTGTAGTATGCTGTAGTGTGGGAAAATGCTTAATGGCTGCCTCTGTGCTTATAGTCCCATTGGGTGACCTTAAAGGGGGGTCGCAGCTCTATTCCTGGGTCACTTGTATTCCAGCCGAGCACCAGTCCTGGGCATGTGGTGAGTCCCGCTTTAGTGGCTGTGGGTGGGCAAATCTTCCATTTCAGGCTCCCTACGGGGAACTGGGCGGTGCACCAGGTTGGTCCAAGGCCTTGTAACGTGTTCCCTCTTTGGGTTCATTATCCTCTGGTGTGTCGGGCTGTTATGCTGCTCCTCTTTTTTTTTGCTTTTAATAACATTTTTTAATTTGTAAAAACTTTTATAAAACTCTTTAAAACTTTTTTTTTTACTATTAACCCCTAACTAACCTAAACTCCCCCCAATTTATCCACTAACTTTTACCCACCCTAGCTAAATTAATAAATAATTTATAAATATTTTAGTAACTAATCAAATAAACTGAACCCCTGAGGGTTAAAAAATATAAACATTAACCCTTAGGGGTAAAAAAAAATAATCAGATCACAGTAAAATAAACATATCTGGCAATTGCCTCACTACTGAATGAATGATGCACGTCTCACTACCATTAATTTTAGTAACTCCATACATTCTCCTTGCTTTGTTTTTTACTATGATTATTATAATTTTTTTCAAATGCCCACCCAAACAGGGACTTGAACCCTGAACCCTCAGAATAAAAGTTTGATGCTCTACAAATTGAGCTAACCAAGCTCCTTAAAGCGGCACTGTCATGCTGAATCCCATTTTTTTTTAACCCCCCTCCCGCCTCCACTACATCCAATCGACCCCCTAGTCACCCCCAAATGCCCCTAAGCCCCCCACATTATCTATTTTGTGTTCTATATCTTCTGCCCCGATCTTTATTCAGGGCGCCGCCATCTTTGTGTGGGTAGGTGAAGTCCCTGTGGGACACGTCATCTACCCACACTACACAGACTGTGAGATTCCCGCACATGCCCAGTGAAACACCTGGACATGCGAACGGGAATTTCACCTATTCATTCATTCATCAGACAGACGAATGAATGAATAGAAAAAATCAAACGAACAAACAAACACCGAATATCAGTGTTCGTTTGTTTGTTCGGTTTATTACAAGGAGGGAGCTACCAGCATGCAGCTCCCTCCTTGTAATATGTAAAGACAGAAGCGTCAGGGAGCTGTGCTCCCCACCACTTCATAAGCCCCCCCAGGTCCCACCCTCACTCTATGGGGGTCAATATGACCCACATAATAGCATAAGGGAGATTAAAATCTCCCCAATACCCCTACTCGCTATACCGCAAGTAGGGGCACGTCCACTAAACAGTGAGCAGCCTAAATGGGAATAAGGGGGGGGGGCTACTGTCCTCCCCCCCCCCGGCACCCACCCCTGGGCGGCTGGTGGGGGCCATAATGGTAATAAGGGGGGGGGACCTACTGTCCTCCCCCCCGGCCCCCACCCCTGGGCGGCGGGTGGGGGCCATAATGGTAATAAGGGGGGAGGGGAACCTACTGTCCTCCCCCCCTGGCCCCCACCCCTGGGTGGCGGGTGGGGGCCATAATGATAATGTGGGGGGACCTACTGTCCTCCCCCCGCCCCCACCCCTGGGCGGCGGGTGGGGGCACTAAGTCAATTCCCCCCCCCACTCCCCATCAAGGTGACTAGGGGTCCCCAAGCCCCTAGTCACCCACCCCCCACCCAAATAAAAATGCCCCTACCTACCCCCCTCACCCTAAAAAAGTGAGGGGGGAATAAAATTGCTAACCTGTAAAGTAAAATTAAACTTACCATTCAACGTCTTCTTTTTTCTAAAATCTTCATTTTCGTCGAACTAAAAATAAAATAAAAATCCCGAGCGCAAAAAAAAAAACCCGACGGAAAAGAAAAAACCCGAGCGCAAAAAAAAGAATCCATCTTCACCCATGGAGGGTTCCGCGCAGACTGAGCTCCGCAGGGCGGGGGAAGGCTTATAAAGCCTTGCCCCGCCCTGCAATTAGGTTAAGAACACTCTGATTGGTGGGTTTAAGCCAATCAGAGTGTTCTTTGTCATTTTACAAGCGTGGGAAAGTTCTTTGGAATTTTCCCACGCTTGTAAAATGACACAGAGCACTGTGATTGGATGGATTTCAAGCCGTCCAATCACAGTGCTCTGTGTCATTTTACAAGCGTGGGAAAGTTATTTGGAATTTTCCCACGCTTGTAAAATGACACAGAGCACTGTGATTGGATGGCTTGAAATCCATCAAATCACAGTGCTCTGTGTCATTTTACAAGCGTGGGAAAATTCCAAATAACTTTTCCACGCTTGTAAAATGACACAGAGCACTGTGATTGGATGAACTTTCCCACGCTTGTAAAATGACAAAGAACACTCTGATTGGCTTAAACCCACCAATCAGAGTGTTCTTAGCCTAATTGCAGGGCGGGGCAAGGCTTCATGGGTGAAGATGGATTTTTTTTTTTTGCGCTCCGGTTTTTTCTTTTCCGTCGGGTTTTTTATTTTATTTTTAGTTCGACGGGTATGATGGTTTTTTTATTTGGCCTTTTTTGGGGCTGAGAAATGAAGATTTTAGAAAAAAGAAGACGTTTAATTTTACTTTACAGGTTAGCAATTTTATTCCCCCCTCACTATTTTTTAAGGTGAGGGGGGTAGGTAGAGGCATTTTATTTGGGTGGGGGGTGGGTGACTAGGTGCTTGGGGACCCCTAGTCACCTTGATGGGGGGGTGGGGGGGAATTTACTTAGTGCCCCAACCGCCGCTCAGGGGTGGGGGCGGGAGGAGGACAGTAGGTCCCCCCCATTATCATTATGGCCCCCACCCGCCGCCCAGGGGTGGGGGCCGGGGGGGGAGGACAGTAGGTTCCTCTCCCCCCCCTATTACCATTATGGCCCCCACCCGCCGCCCAGGGGTGGGGGCCGGGTGGGAGGACAGTAGGTCCTCCCCCCCATTGTAATTTATGGCCCCCACCCACCACGCAGGGGTGGGGGGGGGGACAGTAGGCCCCCCCCCCATTTTAATTTATGGCCCCCACCCACCGCGCAGGGGTGGGGGCCGGGGGCGGAGGACAGTAGGTCCCCCCCTCATTATCTTTATGGCCCCCACCCACCGCTCAGGGGTGGGGGCCGGGGGGGGGACAATAGGTCTCCCTCCCTTATTTTACTTTAGGGCCCCCACCCGTCGTTTAGGTGTGGGGGCCAATAGGTTTTCTGTTTTTTTTACAGTGAGCAGCCATAGGCTGCTCACTGCTTACTAGACATGCCCCTACTCGCGGTATAGCGAGTAGGGGCATATTATTTACTAATACCAAGTCATTTTTACTTAGTGTTAGTAAATTTGGCTGAAAGAAAAGTTTAGGTCTTTCAGCCTTTTAGTAGATAGCTCCCTAATACCGTGGGAATTAGGGAGTTATCTACTAAGCGGCTGCAAGATGCAGCCACAGCAATGAATAGGATCGGAGTTTCATTCATTAGAATGAAATTGCGATCCGAACAAAGTGCCGAATTGCGTTCTAAAACAAACGAACATACTGTTCTCATTCAGTTAGAACGCAATTCGGTAGTTTCGTCTAAAATGACAGGAAGCATCGCGGGAACACAGAGGAAAGATAAGGATTATGGGAAAATTGCTCTGACCAGCGGAAATGAAGCACACTTTGCTCCTCCGCTGGTCTGAGCTGGTCAAGCGGAGAAATCCTCCATAAGACAAAGAGTCCCTACTTTGTCTTATGATTTTAAAGAAAACTAAAGAAGACAGGAAGAAAAGAATAACAGATCCCGAGAGAGGGGGAGAAGAGGAAGAAATTTAGGAAAGGTAAGTTCGGCATGACAGTGCCGCTTTAATTGAGGTAAATAACCAGTTGATTTGTGCAAAAACAGTAGTAATACTGAACCTATACTTTTAAATATAAGAAAAGATAGGGTTAGGGGCATTAGTGGCAGGAGAAAGAGAGATAAGCAGCACCAAGGGAACCACAACACCGGGGAGGACCAGCATCCAACCCGGGAGAGGAGTTCTACAGCACTCCTTTACATTTTCACACCGTTGGGCGCTCCTTTATATTACGTCTCACCTTGATTCGGTGTTCATATCTTGTTTTTCTTGATGCTGACTACACATCAATTTTAATTCATTAATACTGAAACTGCTTGAAACAATAATATCCCAAAAATATAGCCGATATGTCTGATTGATAAAACTACAAATTCTGAAATTGGCAGTTGAACATAGGGTGCGGAGAGATGATGAATGATGCACAATTGCATTATACTCTGCTGGGTCCACTTCTTTTCACGTTCTGCATGAGGACTTCCACTGTCAAATATTTCCCCATAGGAAAGCATTGATTTACCTATGGGGAAATGCTAATGCAAGCACGGGTGGAGCCTGACCCAGCGCTGACGAATCCCTAATGTTTCTGTTTTTCTTCATTTACAATGTTTGCCATGGCATCACATTGTCTGAACTTGATTATATTGTAATTTGCTAAATCTTTTACAAAAACAAAAAGACCTCATGAAAAAATAGTAACAAAAATTTTAAAGGGCACTGGATTTAAACATTTCACATGTGGCACTTTTGCTTAGTAAGTAAGAGTAAGCGCTGCATTAAACACTAACAACATAACAAGACTTTTTTTTTTTTTTTAGACAAAATTCCAGGAGCGCCCGAACAGGGACTTGAACCCTGGACCCTCAGATTAAAAGTCTGATGCTCTACCGACTGAGCTATCCGGGCTCCATTGATGAAGCAATGATCAACGTTCTTACAAACAAAATGATAATACTCAAACTCTACTTTTAACTACGGAAAATAAATAAATCAAATATCCATATATGTCCAGCAGATAGCTCCCTCGGCCGATTGGGCAAGATCAGGAATGCACATAAAAACCAGATGATAATAATAATAACAATAATAATACTGCAACCCTTTTTGTAAATACAAATAAATGTTCAAATAGTATTTTGAATTTATGGCTCATAAATATAGCACCTGAGACTTTGAAATGTACATCGGTACGGTCATAACACTTAAATGTGAAGCAGTTATTTTATCCCTAGTGCTTAGTACCAAAGCACTTGCTTCTTTAAAACATTTTAGAATTCTTCTGTTATTCAGAGAGTGTGATATAATATTTTAGCGCTTCTTGAATTTATTATATTTAATTTGGTTTGATATTTTGTTACCCTAATTAATAGGAGCAGCCAAAGAATAGTAAAATGGAAGTTTTTATGAAAAGAACATCCCTGTGCATTGATATAGATAGCAAATTTAAAAACAAGATCCTTCAATCTACAAACGTAGATCATTTCCCTTTTATGGATAAGTGGCTACTCCTGCACAGGGGGGTATCATACCATAGGGATAGCCCGCCCTTCCAGATACCCTAGTTTTTATACTGTTTCATAGGACCCTATCGAAAACATTTACCTACTTCTCCTCCATAGGACTGCCAGTATATCGCTGCCCCAAATTCCCTTTCCCAATGTGAAATAGCTCTATCCAATAGTGAAGATAAATATAGCTGGTATTGCTTCCCCCCATACATTAGTCAAGAGTGAATGCTGGGAGTTGATCTGTTTATTTCAGGCAAGCACTGTCAATTTATACATACATTAAACTCCTCTCTGTGACTGAGAGATAATCGAGTCAGGAAACTTGCAACTTACAATTTCTCTCTACAGAAAAATATGACAAATTTGACACCCCAAAAGTATCCCCAAAATACATGGAAACCCCTTGAGAGTCATATCTCCGGATAGACCTGATCTGAGTGCTTAACATATCCAAAAAGCACTCAGATCAGTTCTGTGGTTTGGAATTGCCATGGAGGTAATGTTTTCACCGACAGGTCACGAGGTAGAAGCCCAAAATAGTTCCAGAGAAATTGTGCAAAAGGCCGGTTTTAGTTTGAGGATTTCAAAATGAAAACCACTCAAACTATCTGAATGTTTCAAGTGTCGAATGCTCCCCCCCAGTCGGTAGTTCATATCCCCCGAACGCCGTTCGTATAGGTGGTTGGGAACTTGAACGGGCAGCAGTTCCATCTTCACCGGTGCTCGCGGTAATGCCTAGCCGAAATATGTCCCAGACACTCGACGACCAGGTATCACTGCCTGCGTTCCGGAGACAAAATGGCCGCCATCCATTCTGTTGACCACGTGCGTTCGGGTGGCGGATACCTAGGGGAGCATTTTATAATAGTTTCTGTTGTGGTTTTGCACTGGATACTTTTTAATTAGGTGTTTTGGTGGTCCTCGGTTGTGAACCGACTAGATGATTTCAAACGAGCAAATGAACAGGGCAAATAAAAGAATAGTACCGAACCAAGTGATGGGGCATTCCTTCACAGTATCTCCTTTTCTTTTTCATTAAAAAACCCTCACTCCACACCACTTAGCAGATGCCCAGTAGGACATCACCTTATATCTTTCTATTACAGTAAATTTCGATGTATGAATAACACTGATATTCGCTGTGCACCGTATTGCCAAATTTATAAAAAAAAACAAAGGATTGTGAAAAACTTAAGACAGAGGAGGAATTTATAGAACATTCGCACATTGGGGATAAACTTGATCAACTTGAATATGAAGTGGTATCTGTTGAGCAAAAAAAGTACCACTGGGACATAATTGACTATATCACTAAAACAGCTTATACTAAAATGACACATTATAATTTAAAAAATATATAATAGCAATTATCAATTTAAACAAAGAAATTCTATAACAAATAGAAAAGATTCCTCACGAGATCGTTCAAAGAGGGTAAGAAATGAGAGCACACTGGTAAATGAGAAAGTAGGCCATGATGTACATATACCTAAGTGGCAAATGTAACGGAACCGCTGCACCCCGACCGGGTACCTTCCGCTGACGGATGCTCCTAGCGCTCCTGAGGACTTCAAGCACTTCACCAGACACCATAACCACTGTAGACTCCCACGAACCGCGCAGCTTGGTTGGGGTCTCGCCACGCTACCCACTCTGGATACTCAAGACCAGGATCTAGCTTCCAGTAGATGGACCTCTCCGAATTCCAGAGGGCAGGCACAGGAACAGCTCTTAGCAGAGCTCAGCAATAAAACCCTGGGGAGTATAGTGATTATAGCAATCCCCAGAGTGTAGTTCTCCAATCCCCCAAACATGAGTCGAGACTTCAGGAAGGTACAAGATGATCTGAGGTGCTAGCACACCCAGTCTGCTTTTATTTCCATCTTACACATAAAAGACCGCCCACAGGGGCGGGGTAAAACAGCCAATAGCATAACGGTTACAACCCACAAGTTCCCTCCCCTCAGATAACCAGTTAGCATAATTATCCAGCTAAGAAAACTACAGTTTTTATACATGGGCTATAACTTTAAATCCATACATCCAATCTTCCTAAAAACTGCATATTTAGAATCAGCACACTTTAAACATAAACCCTTCCAAAAATCACACCGATCCCTCCAGTGAATCAAAAGTTAGGTGGGAGTCCTTTATGACCGACCGCAAGCACAATTTCCTGCCCAAAACAGTTCCATAGATTTGGGCTGTGCGGTCGGTCAATTCCATGCAGAAAAACGGCTAAGTCCCATTCGAACGGGCGTTCGAATATTCGAACGGGACTTAGTCTCTGAAGCTGAAAAACGAAGCGTAAAAGAAGGTAAGGGTCAGTGGTGTTCGGTAGAGTGTGTAGCCGATTTCAGTTCCATGGATTTGGCTACACACACCGCTGACCTCGTTCGAAGGAACAAAGATGGCCGCCGCCACGTGTTCGTTTGTCGAATGGCGGCCACTTCGACTACTTCGGCTGCATCCGAAGTGCCCATTTAAAGCTGCAGAATTGTTCCATATTATTTAAAGGTACAGTCTTATAAAATCCAATCTGCTAACCGAGTCTTTAACGGGTAATACCTTCCAGGGGCCATAGTCTTAACGGGTATTATTACCCAAAGTCTCAATATGTCCCCCGACAGTTCTTAAAGGGCCAGCAGTCGCACAATAAAGTACAATATGCCCAAATGATGCACCTGAAGGGCCAAATCTCCCAGGGACCATAATCACTGGGCAGGAGGCTAGCAACCAGGCTTCTCCAGTTCTCAGTGGCGAGGTTGGTTTCGTCACAGCAAATTCAGAAACATAATGGGAATTGCAGTAAAAGAACCCCTGTGAGAAACAAAAACATTCCAATTAGGAACATATTTGAACTGTTAATTGATCTTGATGGCAAAACAATCCCTCCTCCCCATTTTTACAAAAGAGAAGGAGGATTTGGAATCCTTTATCCCCTCAATTTCAAGTCAAAACACTAAAGAGAAAGAGGGAGAGGTACTAGAGGAGGGGGGGGGGGGGAGGGAAACAAAGAGAGGAAGAAAGGAGAACAAAGAAATAATGCCTATAGGGATTTTTAGTTTATCAAATATTATCCATGTCAGAAAGACAACACTTTAGCCTGCTAAATAAGGGTCTAAAATTCCCCCCCATCAAAAGGTCTTGATTAATTCCAGTTCTATACAGACCTTAATAAATCTAGTAGAAACCTTTGTTCGAAGAAATATTTTATGGGAAAAAAAAGTAGCATCCACTATTCAAAATAATTTAAATAGTTTTTACCGTACAGATGATATATTTATGAGCCATAAATTCAATATACTATTTGAACATATAATTGTATTTATAAAAAAGGGTTATAATATTATTATTATATTTTTTATGTACCGTCCTGATCTTGCCCAATCGGCAGAGGGAGCCATCTGCTGGACATATACGTACATTTGATTTATTTATTTTAGTGTGGGGAATCTACACACATTAATACTGCACCACTTTTTTTCATTTGCTTTTATTGTCTGATCACCAGATCACTTCTTTTTTAAATGCAGAATTTTCTGTTATTCAGAAAGGGTGATTTTTATCTAATTTTTTCCTTTTCTAAATATTTTAGGACTCCTTAAATTTATTATATTTAATTTTGGGGACCTACATCTAACCAGGGAGAGGGGCGCTTAAACGTTAGAAATACAGTTACAGCGTTCCTTTACAATTTCAAACTTTAGTGGATTCTTCACAACTTAGTAATTTTGTATAACGTCTCACCTTGCTTCAGTGTTTATATTTTGTTTCCTTGATGCGGGCCTCATATCATTTTTTTTTATCAATTTAGTCCAAGCTTTACCCAAATGTGAATTTTGTCAGACTCGGTCACTAAATTAGATTAATATTGAAACTGCATCAAAGAATCAGAGGGCTATAGTAGATAGACGTTTTGATATTTGAGCTTCTGGCTCTCCAAAGAAGTAGTGGGGGCAAGTAGTGATGCCTTGCGACCCCGGGAAAGAAGTCAAACTGCTCTAAAATGGTTTTACATACATTAGAGGGGGCACTCCTTGCATCATAACCACCACAGCAAACACTTAAATTAGCACTGTTTTAAGATGAGAGCAATTCCCAAAGTCTCATCAGCCCGAATGCATAAATAATACAAAAGCAAAGAAAGTTATCTGTGAGTTATCCCGAATCCCTATGTACATTAAAATAAAGGTTTTAGTAAGATTCCAATGACCACTGTTATTTAAAGGAACACTATAGTCACCTAAACAACTTTAGCTTAACCCCTTAAGGACCGAGGACGGTTCAGGACCGTCATCGGCCTTGTTGCATTGCCAACCGCTGATGGTCCTGAACCGTCCTAACGGTCTTAGTTACTTACCCGATCGCCGTTGTTCCCCCGGCGGCGATCTGCGGTGCTCCCGGTGCGCCCAGACAGTCTCCCCATGGCGGATTAGGACCCCTGTGGCCATGTGATCGCTCAACACAGCGATCACATGGTCACAATTGGTGTCCATGTGTCTGCCTGCAGGGGGACTGTCTGTGCTGACAGGCAGTCTCCCTGCTAGTGTAAAATCATAAAAAAAATAAAGTTAATGTTAATAAAAAAATAATAATTATATATGTGTATATATATATATATATGATATATAGACATATATTATATATATATAATATATGTCTATATATCATATATATAATGTCATACTACGTGTATTTTTATATTAATATGTACATATATTAATATAAAAATACACTTATAATTAAATTACACACGTATATATATAATATAATAACTATATAAAATACAAATAATAAGTAATTTAAATTAAATTAAAAAATGTAAAAATAATACTAAAAATTTTAAGAAAAATTATATACTATATTAAATTTTATTCTAACTGTATTTTGATATTAATATATATATATTTATATCAAAATACACTTAGAATGAAATTGTATATATATCTATGTATATATAAATAAATAAAAAGAATACGAACTATACATATGTCCATATACAAAATTACATAAATAATTATATAAATATACACGTAGACTTCAAATATATAAATATGCATATATATTTAAATTCTACGTGCGTATTTATGTAATATTTTTACATAATTAAGTAATTTTATTGATTGCAATTTGAGAGACCTGTCTGCCAATCCAGGTCTAAAGTCGAAATCCTCCTATGGAGGAGAAGTAGGTAAATGTTTTCGATAGGGTCCCAATCCAGGTCGAAAGTCCAGAGAATTTAATTTGCTAGCACTGTATTTTACCCTGTAATGTTCTACGACACCCTAAAACCTGTACATGGGGGGTACTGTTTTACTTGGGAGACTTCACTGAACACAAATATTAGTGATTCAAAACAGTAAAACATATCACAGCGATGATATTGTCAGTGAAAGTGACTTTTTTTGCATTTTTCACACACAAACAGCACTTTTACTGATGATATAATTGTTGTGATACATTTTCCAGTTTTGAAACACTAATATTTGTGTTCAGCAAAGTCTCCTAAGTATAACAGTACCCCCCATGTACATATTTTATAGCGTTTTTGAAAGTTACAGGGTCAAATATATGGGTCAAATATTTTTACATTGAAAATGGCCAGGTTGGTTACGTTGCCTTTGAGAGCGTATGGTAGCCCAGGAATGAGAATTACCCCCATGAAGGCATACCATTTGCAAAAGAAGACAACCCAAGGTATTGCAAATGGGGTATGTTCAGTCTTTTTTAGTAACCACTTTGTCACAAACACTGGCCAAAATTTGCGTTCAATTTAGTTTTTTACTTTTTTCACACACAAACAAATATGAACGCTAACTTTGGCCAGTGTTTGCGACTAAGTGGCTACTAAAAAAGTCTGGACATACCCCATATTGAATACCCTGGGTTGTCTACTTTAAAAAAAAATATGTACATGTGGGGTGTTATTCAGAGATTTATGACAGATAATAGTGTTACAATGTCACTATTGATGCATTTTAAAAATGTATGTTTTGAAACCCCTACTTGTACGTATAGCCCTGTAACATGCAAAAGAAAAGCACAAACGCATGTAAACACTGGGTATTTTTTTTTTTTAAATTCTTTATTTTTGTAGTGCAGTGAATAACATATGGCTTGTTATGCCCCAATAGCAATGAACAAGAGAGTGTAGGATACATAGTTTACATGCAAACAGGCATTACGTTTAGGATGCACAGTTTTTTTTTTTTTTAAATAGGAATAACAGGAATATAAACAAGCTTATTTAGAGATCTCTCTAGATCAAGATTATGACAGCTACAGTCCATGTATAGACGGACCGCTAGATATGGGATTAAGTAGTAGAATACAAGAGGTAACAGAAAATAGCAGTAGGAGCAATCAGCACGTTAACATTAAATGCAGTCGAGTAAATTAGGCTCCGTGAACAAACAGCCTCTTTTTTTTTTTTTTTGTCATGAGTTAAGGCAGACATAACAGTGTATATAGAAAAGCTGATATACAAGCTAGACATGTTATCTGGGTGCATATTTTTCAGATAGAACAATAGTTAGGTAGTTATATGAAACAGGAGAGATAATACGCTTAACAGTTAACAGTTTGCTTATATAGAATAACCTGCTTAGGTAAAGTCGCTCATAGTTATGCTGGTGATGTTTAAGGTTATACACGTGTGACTTGCTAACGATATAACATAAGTGCCTTGAGAGTCTAATATTAGGATTGAAGAGGTAACATTAATATTGAGCTTATAACGTAAACAGGCTTAGTAAATTATGTAGCTATGATACTATAAAGTAGGTAATGTAACTTTAGCTTAGACATAGATTAATATCCCAAAGTTGCTTATGGTGTAAGCTGGTGTACAGCTGAGTTATTTAGCAAAACATATACACTTTTATGCTTTTATGTCTCTATGCTTTGATGCCGCTGGGCCAGCAGTCTCGATCCCGAGTCCCTGTGCAGTGACTTGTCTTGGCCTGCAGCCATATCCCAGAGTCAGTAAGTTAGCCAATGCCCTGGCTAGGCTTCTGTATTACATACGTGTATTGTCCATTGCGGTGAGCCATGCCTTTTGTCGAGAGCGAGGTACTCCCCGTGCCCCAGGCCTGTTCCAGGGCCTGCACCTTGTTGCTACAGACTTGGGTCTTCTTTGAGTCAAAGTGTTTCCCAGCCGGGAGTTTGCAGGGAGCTTTACCGTGTTGGTGTCGGCTTGTTGTTCCCTCCTGCATGTGTGGTCTGAGCTTCAGGGGTGTTCCCAGGGTGGCTCTAGGCCCAGGAAGGTGTAAGGTGGCGCGGTGTGCCTTTGATGCGGTCGGGTTGCCTTTGGGGGAACTCTCGTGTTTCTTCTCTCGTAGTGCCTGATTTCTCACCCGTGGTGGCGCCGCAGGTTGAGCTCGGTTCATCCGCTCAGTTAGGTCGGTCCAGAATTTTTCGAAGGCTGCATCCAGTCTCGCTTCAAAGCGATTGAGTGAGTCAGTAAGGCCATCTTGATGTTTTACCAAAGTTTGAGTTACTGGCGCATCCGCCATCTTGGGTGCCACTGCGAGGCATTCTGCTTGTCGTGTGGGCAGCTCACAACGACCTCGGAGGACCTTAGAGTGGGGCCCAGCAGGGACCGGGATGACCCCCACCGGCCCAGAGGGGGGGAAAGCGAGACCAAGGCTGCTTGCAAGTCGATTAGTGGACAGGAGACCGGCCGTGCCTCCCGCCCGGTTTCTGTTAGTAGGCCGCAAGGCGCCCCCTTCACCACGGGTGTATTTCGCCATCGGGTTTTTACCGCAGTGTTTTGCCTGCGTGTTTCCAAGTCGAGGTATGACCTTGATGGGCGAAATTTTGGGGCAGATTATCATTTTTTGGGCGTAGATATGCTTTAGAGTTGAGGAGCTTCCTCACCCTGCGTCCTGTTCAGTCAGCAGCCAGGCCCCGCCCCCAACACTGGGTATTTTTAAACTCTATTTAGCAGTTTTTTTCATCGCTTTTGTAGATGAGTAAAAGATTTTTCACATAAAAGTAAAAAAACATGTATTTTTTTCAATTTTTCATCGTATTTTTTCATTTTTTTAAAATTAAATTAAATGAGATTATATAAATAATTGTATGTAAAGAAAGCCCCTTCTGTCCTGAAAAAAACAATATATAATTAGTATGGGAACAGTAAATGAGAGAGCGGAAAATTACAGCTAAACACAAACACCACAAAAGTGTAAAAAGATGCCTGGTCGCAAATGTACAACATCGCAAAAACAGTCCAGTCCTTAAGGGGTTAAAGGGAAACTCCAGTGCCAGGAAAACAATGTTTTCCTGGCACTGCAGGTCCCCTCTCCCTCCCACCCCCCATCCCCGGTTACTGTAGGGGTGAAAACCCCTTCAGGTCACTTACATGAGACCCCGCCGATGTCCCACGGCGGTGGTTTCTTCTCGCCGCCGCTCCTCCCAGTCTTTACGTCAGCCGGTGGGTGAGACTGATCCCACCCACCGGCCGGGTAGACTTAATGCGCATGCGTGGCAATGCCGCGCATGCGCATTAGAGCTCCCCATAGGAAAGCATTGAAAATGCTTTTCAATGTTTTCCTATGGGAAATTGAGCTACGCTGGAGGTCCTCACATAGCGTGAGGACGTCCAGCGACGCTCTAGCTATAGGGCAGGAAGTGCCCTCTAGTGGCTGTCTAGTAGACAGCCACTAGAGGTGGAGTTAACCCTGCAAGGTAATTATTGCAGTTTATAAAAAACTGCAATAATTACACTTGCAGGGTTAAGGGTAGTGGGAGTTTGCACCCAGACCACTCCAATGGGCAGAAGTGGTCTGGGTGCCTGGAGTATCCCTTTAATGAAGCAGTTTTAGTGTATAGATCATGCTTATCAGGTTTCACTGCCATTTAATAGTTAAATCACTTTGTTTCTGTTTATGCAGACCTTGTCACCCTGGCTCTGATTGACACAGCCTGCATGGAAAAAAACTGGTTTCACTTTCAATCAGATGTAATTTATCATAAACAATTGTATCTCTTTCTCTGTAAATTGAACTTTAATCACATACAGGGGGCTCTTTTAGGATCTAGCAAGCTACTAACATAGCATTGGATAAGAAAATCTCAATTAAACAAAACTTGTTGACAATTTACAAGAAGTGTTTAGAAAAGCCGTGCAAGTCACATGCAGGGAGGTGTGACTAGGCAGAGAATTGAGCAGTGAGACTGCAGGGACATGATCTATACACCAAAACTGCTTTATTAAGCTAAAGTTGTTTTGTTGACTATAGAGTCCCTTTAAATACATTTAACCCCTTAACGCCGTTACAACGTTCTATGCCGTCGCGCTTTAAGTGGGCTTTAAAGCCGTTGCGACGGCATAGAACGCCGTAACTGCTTTGAGCCCTGGAGCGCCCGGTATACTTACCTTACCGGCGATCCGCTTCGGGAGGACTGCCTCACAGCCCAGGCAGCCCCCACATGGCAAATCAGGCCCCCGGGGGCCATGTGATCGCTCTCAAAGAGCGATCACATGGCCCCCTATAGCTGGCTGTGGATCTGCCAGCAGAGGGACTGTCTAAAATATCAGACAGTCCCCCTGCTGGTGGGATCTGTAAAAAAAAAAATATTAAACATGTTTAAAAATAAAATAAATATATTTATATATATATATAATATATGTATATATATTATATATATAAAATTCAAAGAAAGCCAGCACTCAAGGACTTTTGTGTTGCAAAGGTAAGAAGACCTTTTTAATCCAATAGATCGAGAGGTCGACGTTTCAGTCCACCGTTGTGGACTTTCATCAGGACATAAAATACATTATACAATATTCAACTTAAATAAGAAAATACTAACTTACCAAACCACCTCCACCTGTGTGCTGGAGTGGTCCGTTCCCCATCGCGCATGCATGTCTATCCGCTCAACCCCTTCCGGTGTGATAGTGCAGCCTCTCCATCACCATGGTGACTGGTAAACAGATTGCGAAAACGGCGATCCGTGTTTACATGATCCTATGTAACGTGACAAGTGATTAGTGCTAATAGCTCAGCTCAAACTTAGTGTCGAGCTGTCATAAAGAGATCAAGTGAATCTGCTTATGATCTACTATATAGATCGAGAACTCAGCAATATAGACATATAAGCATGTCTGTGAATCCATGCTTCTAAAGTGCTATGTGCAAAAATACACTATATCTATTCCTATATAAGTACACATCACAGTGTATATACTAAAGAGTGTAGTGAGAAGAAAGTAAATATTCATTTACCAAAAAATACAAAGAGTGCAAGTGCTCTGATATATTTAGAAACCGTGCAGTGCTGTGATAACCTCTTAAAGTGACATGTGCCTAAATTTACATGTAATCCAACTCTTAGATATAACATAAGGAGGGAAGACACTTTGCTAATATGGGGTTGCAGTGTGACATAATATGCAATCACTACCTACACTATGCTTAATATATTAAAAATATGATAGTCTACTGCACAACAGTGTAATTCCCAGATTTAAGAGTTATAATCAAAATCCCGTAAGGGGATTCCTTATAGATTAATTTATCTACTTATATCATGACGATTATTTGTATACTCACTGACCTACGTATGGACACTGAAAGGCGATTGGAGCAATGGTCCCTCAAATGGATCCATGTACTCATAATAAAGACGCCTACAGTATGGTCCATATGGGATCCTCTGGGGATATACACTGTAAATATATGTGCAGAGATAAAAAATAAAATCAATGTGGAAACTCATCCAACAACTTAGATAAATTATATAAATGTCAATTTTTCATTGAGGCCCAAAGGGGCCATGGTATTCAGTTCTCGGATCCAAAATGCCTCTCTTTGCAACAATGCAGTGTATCGATCTCCTCCTCTTCTGGATATTGGGATATGATCGATGGCAATACACTTGAGTGTTGTCAATGGATGTTTCTGTTCAAGGAAATGGCGTGCCACTGGTTTGTCAGTGCGGCCATCTCTAATCACTGTTCGTATACTCAATCGATGCCCCCTTATTCTTTCACAAAGTTGTGTGTCTGTTTTCCCAACGTAACTTAATCCACAGGGACATGAGAGTTTGTAAATTACGTGGTCGGTTTTACATGAAATACGGTGTCTAATCAAATATTTTCTCTGAGTATGTGGATGGAAAAAAGATTTAGTGGGGATGAGACGCCCACACGTCACGCATCCTAGACAGCGAAAGCATCCCGGATTGAGGAATTTACTCTGATCTCGCAGATAGCTCTGTTCCGGATCAGTGCGGACTAACAAGTCTCGCAAGTTTTTCTCCCTCTTGTAGCATATCATCGGGTTCTGAGAGAATACTGCTGGCAAGGTTGGATCTCCCGTTAGGATGTTCCAATTACCCCTCACGGCTTGAACAAGTTTGGTACTAGCTGAATTAAACTTCATTGAGAAAGTCACTCTAGGTGTCTTTAGTTGTTGCTGGGTACTCGTAGTATTTGCCATTTCCAATCTTGCTTTATGTAAAGCTGCATCCAGTATGTGTCGGTTGTACCCCCTCGTGAGGAATTTGTTGTACATGATGTCCACTTGGTTTTCGACCCGTTCAACAAGGGAATTATTTCGAAATACCCTTAGGAACTGGGTATATGGTAGAGATTGTTTACTATGTTCAGGGTGTGCACTCTTAAAATGAAGTATGGTATTCCTATCCGTGGGCTTTGAGTACAGTTGGTACTCTATTTTGCTATCTCTGATGAAGATCTCCAGATCCAAATATTGTACAGTTGTATCGTTGATATTGGCCGTGATTTTAATGGGACTGGGTGAGCTGTTAATGTCTTTCACAAACTGTTCAGCCTCAGCAACCGAGCCCTTCCAAAGGATCAAAATATTGTCGATTAATCGTACGTATTGTACCATCTGTTCTGTATATGGATGCAAAATGTGTTCTTTCTCAAATATATGCATGTATGCATTTGCATACATCGGCGCCATTGCTGCGCCAATCGATGTTCCTGAGCGTTGCATATACCACCGAGTTTCGAATCTGAAGTAATTGAGTTGTAGAGTGAGCATAAGCAATTCCATGATAAATTCTATGGGAGGACCCTTGTAAAAATATGACTCTGATAGTATTTGTCTCATTGCTTCTACGCCTTCCTCATGAGGGATTGCAGTGTAAAGGCTTTGCACATCTAATGTAATTAACACCAGGTTTGTAGGGATTTGTTGGATTTTCTTCAATTTGTTGATCAAATCCTGTGTGTCCTTAAAGGGACTCTATAGTCACCATATAAAAGCAAGAAAGACAGGTCCCCCAGCCTTCCTTCTTGCTTTTATATGAACTTTCATTCATTAAAAAAAAAAAATCGGTGTTTTTATATTAAAAACTTACCTCCGTTCCAGCGCCGAGCTCCCCGCTAGGCCGCGCCCCCTTTTTCGTCAAAATGACGAAATCGCGGGGCCCAATGGGACGGCTTCGCGCTGGACCAATCGCGTTCTTCATAGAGCGGCATTGAATGCCGCCCTATGAAGAACCTGAGCGCTTTACCGCGCATGTGCGCGGAATGCGCGTTCGCGAGCTGAGCTGTCTGACTGACAGCTCAGCTCGCTTTCTAAAATTATCAATAATAATTTAGGGCCCCCACCCGCCCTGTGCGGCGGGTGGGGGCCCTAAAATTATCAATGAGGGGGGGGACCTACTGTCCCCCCCCCGGCCCCCACCCCTGTGCGGCGGGTGGGGGCCCTAAAATTATCAATGAGGGGGGGACCTACTGTCCCCCCCCGGCCCCCACCCCTGTGCGGCGGGTGGGGGCCCTAAAATTATCAATGAGGGGGGGGGGACCTACTGTCCCCCCCCCCGGCCCCCACCCCTGTGCGGCGGGTGGGGGCCCTAAAATTATCAATGAGGGGGGGACCTACTGTCCCCCCCCGGCCCCCACCCCTGAGCGGCGGGTGGGGGCCCTACAATTATCAATGAGGGGGGGGACCTACTGCCCCCCCCCGGCCCCCACCCCTGAGCGGCGGGTGGGGGCCCTAAAATGATCAGTAAGGGGGGGGACCTACTGTCCCCCCCCCGGCCCCCACCCCTGTGCGGCGGGTGGGGGCCCTAAAATGATCAATAAGGGGTGGGACCTACTGTCCCCCCCCCCGGCCCCCACCCCTGAGCGGCGGGTGGGGGCCCTAAAATGATCAATAAGGGGGGGGACCTACTGTCCCCCCCCCCGGCCCCCACCCCTGAGCGGCGGGTGGGGGCCCTAAAATGATCAATAAGGGGGGGGACCTACTGTCCCCCCCCCGGCCCCCACCCCTGTGCGGCGGGTGGGGGCCCTAAAATTATCAATAAGGGGGGGGGACCTACTGTCCCCCCCCCCCGGCCCCCACCCCTGAGCGGTGGGTGGGGGCCCTAAATACAAAGGGGGGGGGACCCTAGTTAACCCTCCCCCCCCCAAAAAAAAATATCTCCCTACCTACCCCCCTCACCCTAAAAATAATGAGGGGGGACCATTAACTAAAAACCTGTAAAAAAAATTAGATAAAATCAACTTACCATTCGATGTTTTCTTTCTTCTAAAATCTTCTTTCTTCAGCCCCAAAAAAGGCCAAATAAAAATCCATAATAACCGACGCAATTAAAAAAAAAAAAAAAAAAACCGAGCGCAAAAAAAAATAATCCATCTTCACCCATGGAGGGCTCCGCGCAGACTGAGCTCCGCAGGGCGGGGGAAGGCTTATAAAGCCTTGCCCCGCCCTGCAATTAGGCTAAGAACACTCTGATTGGTGGGTTTCTTTGTCATTTTACAAGCGTGGGAAAGTTCTTTGGAATTTTCCCACGCTTGTAAAATGACACAGAGCACTGTGATTGGATGGATTTCAAGCCATCCAATCACAGTGCTCTGTGTCATTTTACAAGCGTGGGAAAGTTCTTTGGAATTTTCCCACGCTTGTAAAATGACAAAGAGCACTGTGATTGGATGGATTTCAAGCCATCCAATCACAGTGCTCTGTGTCATTTTACAAGCGTGGGAAAGTTCTTTGGAATTTTCCCACGCTTGTAAAATGACAAAGAGCACTGTGATTGGATGGATTTCAAGCCATCCAATCACCGTGCTCTGTGTCATTTTACAAGCGTGGGAAAGTTCTTTGGAATTTTCCCACGCTTGTAAAATGACAAAGAGCACTGTGATTGGATGGATTTCAAGCCATCCAATCACAGTGCTCTGTGTCATTTTACAAGCGTGGGAAAGTTCTTTGGAATTTTCCCACGCTTGTAAAATGACAAAGAGCACTGTGATTGGATGGATTTCAAGCCATCCAATCACCGTGCTCTGTGTCATTTTACAAGCGTGGGAAAGTTCTTTGGAATTTTCCCACGCTTGTAAAATGACACAGAGCAATGTGATTGGATGGCTTGAAATCCATCCAATCACAGTGCTCTGTGTCATTTTACAAGCGTGGGAAAATTCCAAAGAACTTTCCCACGCTTGTAAAATGACAAAGAGCACTGTGATTGGATGGATTTCAAGCCATCCAATCACATTGCTCTGTGTCATTTTACAAGCGTGGGAAAATTCCAAAGAACTTTCCCACGCTTGTAAAATGACAAAGAGCACTCTGATTGGCTTAAACCCACCAATCAGAGTGTTCTTAGCCTAATTGCAGGGCGGGGCAAGGCTTTATAAGCCTTCCCCCGCCCTGCGGAGCTCAGTCTGCGCGGAGCCCTCCATGGGTGAAGATGGATTATTTTTTTTGCGCTCGGGTTTTTTTTTTTTTTTTTTATTGCGTCGGTTATTATGGATTTTTATTTGGCCTTTTTTGGGGCTGAAGAAAGAAGATTTTAGAAGCAAGAAAACATCGAATGGTAAGTTGTTTTTATCTTATTTTTTTTTTCTTTACAGGTTTTTAGTTAAAGGGTCCCCCCTCATTATTTTTAGGGTGAGGGGGTAGGTAGGGAGATAAGTTTTTTTTTGGGGGGGGGGGGGGGGGGGGAGAGAGGGTTAACTAGGGTCCCCACCCCCTTTGTATTTAGGGCCCCCACCCACCGCTCAGGGGTGGGGGCCGGGGGGGGACAATAGGTCCCCCCCTATTGATAATTTTAGGGCCCCCACCCACCGCTCAGGGGTGGGGGCCGGGGGGGGGGGCAGTAGGTCCCCCCCCTTATTGTGAATTTTAGGGCCCCCACCCGCCGCACAGGGGTGGGGGCCGGGGGGGGACAGTAGGTCCCCCCCCTATTGTGAATTTTAGGGCCCCCACCCACCGCTCAGGGGTGGGGGCCGGGGGGGGGGGGCAGTAGGTCCCCCCCCTTATTGTGAATTTTAGGGCCCCCACCCACCGCTCAGGGGTGGGGGCCGGGGAGGGGGGGCAGTAGGCCCCCCCCCCTTATTGTGAATTTTAGGGCCCCCACCCGCCGCACAGGGGTGGGGGCCGGGGGGGGGGGCAGTATGTCCCCCCCTTATTTTTTATTTTAAGGCCCCCACCCACCGCACAGGGGTGGGGGCCGGGGGGGACAATAGGTCCCCCCTTATTGATAATTTTAGTGCCCCCACCCGCCGCACAGGGGTGGGGGCCGGGGGGGCAGTATGTGCCACCCTTATTTTTAGGGCCCCCACTCACCGCTCAGGGGTGGGGGCCGGGGGGGGGGGGGGAGGAGAGTAGGTCCGTCCCCCCCCTCCCTTCTACCACTATTGTGGCCAGACAGCATCCCTGTGGGTTCGGGCTTCAGCTGTCAGCTGAAGCCACGCCCACAGCAGTGCTGACAGGCTGTCAGCACACAAAGCGCGTTCACAGTGCTTTGTGTGCTGATAGCCCGTCTGATGCATTCACCCAGAATGCATCGGACGAGAGGCCTTTTTAGGGCCTCTGAACTCGGAAGTCCCTCTGGTGGCCGTCTGATTGACTGCAACAAGAGGTGTTCCAAGCTTCCAATGTAAACACTGCATTTTCTCAGAAAATACAGTGCTTACAAGAAAAAGGCTCCGGGTAGCTGTAGCACTCACCTAAACAACCTCATTAAGCTGAAGTTGTTCAGGTGACTATAGTGTCCCTTTAATACACGTTGGTAGATGCTCGACCGGATCTTTAAATAGAAAATCTAGGTACTTAGCAATGGGCTCTAGTACCCCATCAATAGCAGAAACTATCGGACGTCCAGGTGGGGACTGCAGACTCTTGTGTATTTTGGGCAGTGTGTATATAATTGGCGTTCTAGGGTTACTTTTCTTCAAAAAGTTGAATAAGTCCAATTCTATGTATCCTGCTCGTAGTCCTGTAACAAGAGTATCTTCAATTTTGTGCATCACTGTAGAGGTTGGATCATTGTTCAAAAGAGTGTAGGTATTATGGTCTGCCAATTGTCTATTAATTTCCGATGCATAGTCCTCATAAGTAAGAAGCACCATCCCACCTCCTTTGTCCGCAGGTATCAATACAATAGATGGATGGATCATTAGCTAGACTCTGTATGAGGTTACGTTGAGCTCTAGACATATTACTATGTCTAACTCGATGTTCCTTCAGAATGTTGTCAGTATGGGTCTTCAAAGACGTAAGATAAGTCCTCAGTATGGGTCTTCAAAGACGTAAGATAAGTCCTATTTACAGTGTATATCCCGAGAGGATCCCATATGGACCATACTGTAGGCGTCTTTATTATGAGTACATGGATCCATTTGAGGGACCATTGCTCCAATCGCCTTTCAGTGTCCATACTTAGATCAGTGAGTATACAAATAATCGTCATGATATAAGTAGATAAATTAATCTATAAAGAATCCCCTTACGGGATTTTGATTATAACTCTTAAATCTGGGAATTACACTGTTGTGCAGTAGACTATCATATTTTTAATATATTAAGCATAGTGTAGGTAGTGATTGCATATTATGTCACACTGCAACCCCATATTAGCAAAGTGTCTTCCCTCCTTATGTTATATCTAAGAGTTGGATTACATGTAAATTTAGGCACATGTCACTTTAAGAGGTTATCACAGCACTGCACGGTTTCTAAATATATCAGAGCACTTGCACTCTTTGTATTTTTTGGTAAATGAATATTTACCTTTCTTCTCACTACACACTTTAGTATATACACTGTGATGTGTACTTATATAGGAATAGATATAGTGTATTTTTGCACATAGCACTTTAGAAGCATGGATTCACAGACATGCTTATATGTCTATATTGCTGAGTTCTCGATCTATATAGTAGATCATAAGCAGATTCACTTGATCTCTTTATGACAGCTCGACACTAAGTTTGAGCTGAGCTATTAGCACTAATCACTTGTCACGTTACATAGGATCATGTAAACACGGATCTGTTTACCAGTCACCATGGTGATGGAGAGGCTGCACTATCACACCGGAAGGGGTTGAGCGGATAGACACGCATGCGCGATGGGGAACGGACCACGCCAGCACACAGGTGGAGGTGGTTTGGTAAGTTAGTATTTTCTTATTTAAGTTGAATATTGTATAATGTATTTTATGTCCTGATGAAAGTCCACAACGGTAGACTGAAACGTCGACCTCTCGATCTATTGGATTAAAAAGGTCTTCTTACCTTTGCAACACAAAAGTCCTTGAGTGCTGGCTTTCTTTGAATTCTATACGTTTGTGCAGCTGAGCACCGGGCAGAAACTGAAGGAGAGCTGGAGTGCAACTCCCATCATTTTTGTATTATATATATAATATATATGTATATTATATATGTATATTATATATATTTAACGTCATACATAGTGTATTTTAATACTAATATAAGTACATATATTAGTATTAAAATACACTTAGAATGACGTTACATATATATAATATACATATATTATATATATAATAGATATATATACATATATTATATATATAAATACGTATAATTACAATAATAAATAAATAAAATAATAAAATTAATAAATAAAATATTGAAACAAAATTTAATATAAATTATATATACATATGTAATTTCATTCTAACTGTATTTTGTTATTAATATATATATATTGGTAACAAAATACACTTAGAATGACATTCTATATATATCTATCTATATATAAAATGCAAATAACCGCAAATATATATATATATATAGATAAATACATATAATTACATAAAAGTAATTTGTGACTAAGTGGCTAAGTGGCTACTAAAAAAGACTAAACATACCCCACTTTCAATACCTTGGCTTGTCTACTTTTTCAAATGCTATGCCATTATGGGGGTAATTCTCATTCCTGACTACCACACCGTCTCAAAGGTAACATTACTAATCTGGAAAATTTCAATTTGAAAATGGAATGTTCTATATTTGACCCTGTAACTTTCCAAAACAACATAAAACCTGTTAATGGGGGGTACTGTTGTACTCGTGACACATCGCTGATTACAAATATGTGCATTTTTTTGCAGTAAAACCTAACAGTATTATGAAATTCACAGTTAAAATGTCAGACGGAAATGCAAATTTTAAAAAAAATCTTATTTTCTCACATTTTTAAAAAATGTTATTCATAATAAATTATGTTCCATATATGAATAGTTAATGATAAATTAAAGCCCTGTTTCTCCTGAACAAAATTATATATAATAAGTGTGGGTGCATATAATTTGAAAGAGGGGAACTACGGGTGAACAGACATATAACGCAAATTCTAGTTTTTGTTTACGTTTTGTTTTGATCAGAACGTGCACTATTGACTCCGTCCTGAAGGTGTCCTTAATATTATGTTAAATGTTAATTTTAGTCACCACACATCCTCATTGTTTTGTTTTATAGTATATCTCACTGTGACAATCTCTGGTCATTTTTTATTTTTTAAAAGTGATAAAAATATGAGGAGCGCCCGAACAGGGACTTGAACCCTGGACCCTCAGATTAAAAGTCTGATGCTCTACCGACTGAGCTATCCGGGCTCCTTTATACAATGAGACAACCAGTCAATTCGTGCAAAAACTGGTGGTAATACTGAACTTATACTTTCAAATAGAAAAAAGGTAGGATTAGGGTAGTGGTAGGAGACAGAGATACGCAGCATCAAGGGAGCCCCAACAACTTTTTTAAACCCTTCGAGACCACACCGTTTTAAAAAAAATTCTTACCGTTAAGGACCAGGGCTGTTTTTACATTTCTACGGTGTTTGTGTTTAGCTGTGATTATCCTCTTATTCGTTTACTGTACCCACACATATTATACACAGTTTTCTCGCCATTAAATAGTATTTCTAATACCATTATTTTCATCATATCTTATAATTTACTATAAAAAAAATGATAAAATATGATGAAATTTAAAAAAAAAAAACACTTTTTCCAACTTTGACCCCCAAAATCTGTTACGCATCTACAAAACACGTGCTAAATAGTTTCTAAATTTTGTTCTGAGTTTAGAAATGCCCAATGTTAACATGTTCTTAGCTTTTATTTTGCAAGTTATAGGGCATTAAGTACAACTAGCATTTTGCTATTTCCAAACCCTTTTCCTTTTTTTTTTTCAAAATTAGTAGTTACATTGTAACACTGATATCTGTCAGGAATCCCTGAAAAACTCTTCACATGTATATAATTTTTAAAAGAAGACAACCTATGGTATTAAACATGGGGTATTTTGACTCTTTTCATGCAACCATTTTACCAGCAATCTATGCCAAATTGAAAAAAAAAAAAATAATTGCTGATTTTTTTGACATACTTAGCAATTTAAGAATACATGTACTGATAACTTTAAGGGTTACTGTCAAAGAACACCCCAATATGTGTTCATCAACATCTCCCGAGTACAGTGATACCACCCATGTATAGGTGTGTCGGGTTCTCTGGGGGCTAAAAGACCTTATTTGGAGGTTGCGCATTCCAGTTTTCCAACCTGGAATTTTCACAGCTGGTCATCATGCACCCATGTCCCATTTGGGACATTTTTAAAGCTGACCAATGTAATTTACCCCCATCAAACCATATATTTTTGAAAAGTAGAAACCCTAGGGTATTTCAAATCATGGTATTTTAACACTTTCCATGCACTTATTCTACCACCAGTCTTTGTCAAGCTTTCGGGTAGTAATTTTTAATGTTGTTTTTCTCTCACATTGTACTTAAGGCATGGATTCTCAGTTCCTGTTAAGTATTACTGACAAAGAAAACCCCAATATGTGTTCAGAAACATCTCCCGAGTACAATTGTGCCCCCAATGTTCAGGTTTTATGTTTTTTTGGCAAACTTACAGGGGTCAAATGTAAGGCTTTCCTCTTTTCCATGTTTGCATATTGAAATTTGCCCGATTCGTTTGCTTGGCCTCTGTTGCCTTTGAGACCGTATAGCAGCCCAGGAATGAAAATTAACCCCATCATGGCATACCATTTGTTAAAGTAGACAACCCATGGTATTGTCACTTAGTCACAAACCCTGGCCAAAATTAGCATTTATATTTGTTTTTTTTGCATTTTTCACACATAAACTGCCATTTCACTGATGATATTATCAGTATAATTCATTTTACTGCTCTAAAACACTCATATTTGTGCAGGGTAATGTCTCACGAGTACAACAGTACCCCTCAAGTACAGGTTTTATGGTGATTTGGAAAGTTACAGGGTCAAACATAAGATTTGCCAATTTTTGTTTTTGTAAATTGCTATTTGCCAGATTGGCTATGTAGATTTCGAGACGGTATGGCAGCCCAGAAATGAACCCCTACCATAATATACCATTTAAAAACGTACAGCGAGAAGACACTGAATCAATCCCGACGCTCAAAGATGGCGGAGGTCGGACGAGGCAAGGACCTGGAGCAGGGGTGGCCATATGACTATGCCGCAGATACCCAGGCGAAGTTAGATAAAATATTTAATCGCTTCTGGTGGAGACTGCAGCAGCGATGCACTGCACATACGGTCAGTACACAGCCGGGAGGCAAGACGGCTCAAATACGACCGGTGAAAGGGCCTGCCAAGAGCCGGGCACAGGACGCTGCCTGCACCAACTCGGCACACCCGACACCAGGGCCGCCGTAGGCCGCAGGTCCCAGGACGTGCCACCAATGGATGAAAGCTCCCAGGCCCTCCAGAGGACTACCCCCAAGGCACACACAAAGAGTCACAAGGCACCAACCCAGACCCACGTGACGGATCTACAGGGCCCATCAGCTGAACTCACCGGGGCCAACCCAGAAACACACCAG